>NW_017148332.1:25418-37078 GCF_001652005.2 Ceratina calcarata | reverse complement strand
TTTAGGCAATATAGGTATATACTAAGTTTCAGTCTTTCTAGTGTTAATTTGGATACTGGAAATTATTAATTTTTAATCGATTTAAGGAATTCGCTACTGACGTCGATTCTGAGGGACAGTTTGGGAGGCAACTGTATGACAGTGATGCTGGCCACTATAAGCGTGGTGACGTACAATTTAGAGGTGCTGAAAGCTCTCTGCCTCGTGAAACGAACATCCTCGAATTTATTTGATTAATACGTCTCGCGATTGTCAGGAGACAATATCCACTTGCAGATTCGCGGAGCGCGTGGCGCTGATAAAGAACGATTTGAAACGGAACCTGGAGACGGACGTTCAATGCGAGAACGCGTTGCTGAGAGCGGAGAACGAGAGGCTCAGGCAACAGATCAAAGCTCTGACTAGGCAGACCGTTCAGTATATTAATCAACCAGTGTTTCTCGTTTGTTTTGCCCGATGGTTAATTAACTTCGTACGAGCAGGTGTGCGACGAACTCACGGCTGACGACAAGAGAAATCTTGACCGGCAGATCAGACATTTTTTAGAATCGAACGAGGAGATCGGTTGGGATTATAATCCGATGAAAATTCGGTATTGTTTTGAAAGTTTTAAGAGGGCTGCCGAGTTGAATACGGATACGAAGAGATGTTTGAAGAAAATTGAGTATTATAAGGATTTGGTGGTTCAGAAGGACAAGGAAATTTGTATCCTATTTGCAATTTTTGTTATTCTGTTTTATTTCGATATTTCTTAACTCGCAAGTGTACAGCTTTATTAATTAGCATGATGAAGAAGGGGAAATCTACTGACGCGAGTGATAAGTCTACGGTCAATAATTTCCTAGATGATAAGCAAGATTTGATATCTAATCGTATTCCTTTAAAAAAGCTCAGACGTAGATTGAAAGTCTGTAATGAGAACAAAATTACGTGCGATGAAAATATTCAGAATAACGTCGAGGAGAAAGAAGAAAAAGGTTCGAGTAGAAAAATCTGTACTGATCAGACGTCGAGGTACAAATCTATTTACACTGAAACGTCGAGACCAGACTTGTTGCCTTGCAACGTCATTAATCTAACATTAAACGACACCACTGAGAATAGAAATCAAATTGAAGTCAATCAATCTGCTCGGAAATCTGAAAGTAAATCGAAGAAGAAACATAATCGAGAATTAAAAATTGAACACAACGACGAACAGATAAAAAATGTAAAAACTGAGACTAAAAATTCCACATCGCTTTATAAAAAATTCTTAAATTCAAAGATCGAACAGGATGACAGTAAAAATTTTGTTAGAACGAGAACGGAAATTGACGAGTCGACGACAACCTGTCAAAAATTCAGCACGAGAACTGATCAGGAAAATAGAAGTTTCGTTAAAATAAAAAATGAAACGATCAAACCTTCATTGATAGAAACCAGTGATTCGATGCCAGTTTCTCAAAGAAGCTTAAAGTCAAAAATGGACCAAAATGATTCTATTAAATCGAGTGGCAGAATAGAAGCTGATATCTCGGAAAAAGTCTCGACTCCGTATCAAAAATTCAGAACAAGAACTGATCAGGAAAACAAAAGTTTCGTTAAAATAAAAAATGAAACGATCAAACCTTCATTGATAGAAACCAGTGATTCGATGCCAGTTTCTCAAAGAAGTTTAAAATCAAGAATGGACCAAAATGATTTTGTTAAATTGAGAGCAGAAGCTGAAATCGAGGAAAGAGACTCAACTCCGACGTATCAGAAATTCTTAACTTTCAACGTCCCGAATAAACCAGTTGCACCTGAGGAGTATACGGAAATGAAGAAGGAACAAGTGAATTATTTAAACGAAACGCAGAATTTCGGTGACGGTAATAGAAGTTTGGAAGACTCGTTGCCTCTGACCGGAGATCCAGAGATCGACGAAGAAATTATAGCTTTTTACAAAGCGAAACGTACAGGTGGAAGTTATTATTAAGTAAACAGTGTGAATAAAAATGCGGATACAGTATTATTTAGAATTATCAAACAATTTCTAGTACTAAAATAAATTTTAATTAAACATATATTTCGTATATTCAGTATTCAATTCTACATTCCTTATTTAATCCGATGAATGTATACTTCAATTTCCTGAACACGTTAATGTATCTATGTCTAATTTTTCGCCGTACATTTCCGCTTCCAAGATCGACAACGTGTTATCGTCGACCAAACCAAGGCAACGCCGCTTTGCAAAATTAGTATACTTCCTAATCTTAAAACTGAATAATTTATTAGCGTTTATTTTTATACTATCTCTGTGCACGAAACCTTGAATACCTGAAAATAATCACATATTTTATCGAATAAATGTGTGTTGAGTATTCGATCGTACCTTTGTATTCATAAATTGTTAGAATCTTTCGATTTTCCATGAAAATTAACAGAGTTTCGAATGACCCTTCGAAACTGAATACGACGAACGACGCTGGTCGATGGGCTGTTATAGTCTGCAAGATCTTACCTCGTTTTGCATCTTTACTGCAAATCTAAAAAATATTATAAGTAGTATGATAATTGTTAATTAAGTTGTAAGACTTACGAATATGCGATTTCTGCTGAGTTCCTCGTCGTAATACAAATACATCTCCTTCTTAAGAAATCCAGCGTTGAACTTCAAAATCTCAGGCTTTCCAAAATATTTTCCAAGACTTGTATCCTGAGATTCAACCTCAAACTCATAAACATTATTCACGCTCTTCAATAATTCATTATTTAAATATAATTTCGTGTTATCACTAGTCAGAGTCGACAGAGATTTTTCAAACTCCTCGTTCATCTTATCAGACGATTTCAATCGTTCTATTTCAGCAACCATCGTCAGGAACATATCCTGATTTACATCTCTTCTATTTATCTTGTGTCCAAGATCCAAAACGAACTGAAAAAATAAGCTCGACATGAATCAAACAATTTTATCTCGTCTGAATGAACTCACTTGAAAATCATCGTCCTTCAGTTTCCACAAGTTCACAGAACTCCTTCCACAAGAATTTTTCCCTAAAGTGAGGAAATATAAGGTCTGATCTCGTTCGAACGTGGACCATTTCTCGATCACCCCGAAATCGATGACGTTCGCGACCAATTCGAATGTCTCCCCAGTGAACTGATACATGTGCATCTGGCAATCATCATAGCTCAGTGTTAAGTAATCCAAGTCATTCAGTTCGAAGTAGTGACTGCTGACGATGCTGCTGTTGTACTCGATGACTTGCAAATAGTCGAACACGTTGAACTGATAAATTTGCCTCTCCGCGTAATGCTTCAGGTGATTTAAATCCTCGCACACACTGTGCAAGTTTGCCTATAAGAGTGCAATTTACCAATCAAATTACTCTATAATTTAATCATTTAACGATATCAGTCAGAATGATTGACTTTGAATGGTAGCTCTGATGTTAATTGTTTTGCCTTAACTGTTTTTAATGTAATAAATTATTAAGCAAGAGATCTCACTTTTGTTTCTGCTAATATCTCATGCATTTCTAAATGCTTTTTCGCCAGGACGTTTGATAGATCTGTGATATTCGTGCCGTTCAGTATATCGCTTCCTTCCGCTCCGTTCTTGAAATAAACGTTCCCATGTACTGTCCATTTACCAGAGATTATCTGTTTGGACGAATTATTCGTAGTGACGGCTTCAGCTGCCCACCGATTCGGGTTAATACCATTTAAATACCCGAACACTTGAAGATTCTGATTGAACACCACTGGTTTCTCAAATGCGAAATTACCTAGAAAAATTTTTTGTCATTTATGATTAATCATTCTATGAATTATTCTTTTTCTACCTATGATGGGCTTCGTTGTGTTCAGAGGTATGAACCTCGTTGGGTCGATTCCGTTAATCAGACGAGCTTTGAAGTCTCGAGCAACGACGTTTCCATAAAAATTAAAGTTTCCTGTTATGGTCTGGTCTCCCGTTAACTAGAAATAAATCTAATTATGATAAGATTTTTTTATGATTGAATGTATTCAATTTTTGTACCATGAACGTGTTTTCCTGGATTTCCTTTAGATTTTCATTATTAACCCTTCCGAATATTTGGACCTTTTTCGCAATGACGTTACGACATCGTAACACTTCCACTGGTATAGTTTGATCCGTTTTTAATGGCAATAATAATTTCATGTCTATGTCGTTAATCATGTCGACTTTGATATTCGATAGAAAATCTACTTTGCTAAATGTTACAGTACCTGCAATGAAATAATCAAATTATAATTCTATTTAATATAATATTTATAGCATAAACTATAATTCTATTCAGTATAATATTTTAATAATGAATTAAATATTAAAATAAAATTTGAATCACCGTCGATGTGAATAGGTCTGTTAACATTCATAACATTCTTCTTCAAGTCATCTAAATCAATGCCCATGATACTCTTTGCTTCAAGATTCTTTTTAACTATAATATCCTTCTCCACCTTTAAAGCATCTTTGAAAATAACTTTCGACTTAATGGAAAAAGGTTTATCGATGAATACAGCCTTTTCATAAAATCTCTTCAAGTCTATATCGTTCAGTCTATCATTCGCGATAAACGAATTATTGAATATGACCTTGTTCTTAAATATTTTCGTTCCAGTAATTGTAAGATTATCCTTATCTTTGTAAATTACTGTGTCGAGAAATTCGGTGAAGTTCTTTCCATCGATTAATCCAGTCGTTTGTAGATTCTCGACAGTCACGTTCCCAGGGAAATTAATTCCGTCGCCAAATTCGTAAGTGTTGTTCCCTACAAACTTGAATCTGTTCGTGAAGTTATGGAACGGTATATGATTGATTTTTCCTGTTACGTTGAAGTCGTTGGAGACTGTGATGGAACCTGGAGAACAATTTATTTCAAGTGACAATTTCAGAAGTTTTAATTCATTGCATAGCATTTTTAATTATTTAATTAATTATATTACCGTTTATAATAATGGGACCTAATAATGTCTGTTCCTTCTTTGGATCTAATATATTTTCTGTAGGCCGACCGTTTAAGGAATCTACTTCGAGTTGATAGCAACTGACGTTCGACTCAAATACTTTGTGTCCCTCGAGTACTATGTCTGTATCATCGTTTAAAATCGTGTCCGATACGCGTTCTGAGAAATTGAAACCATTCATCAAACCCAGGACAGTTAAATTCNATGATTATGCAAATTCATTTTTTTTTATCTTCTCATTGAAGCTTACCCCTTCGATGACAGTGTTTCCAGGAATGACTTTAGGCTCGTCTTTCCATACGATGTCTCTCATTAAAATATTCCAATCAATCCCGTTGATGTTCTCGAAGGAAATATCTCCATTCACTTCCACTTTATTTATTTCACTAAAGTTCACATGACGATAATCTTTTATAGCGTCGCTGAACAGAATATCTTTAAATGGGATACCATTCACGGAATACACCGTGAGATTCTCAGCTTGAATGAAATCGAAAGTCTCTTCAATCGTAGTAGAATCATCGTGGGACGAGGAATCGTTCATGCTAACGTCATTAATGAACTCTGCAGTTAAATTCTCGACTGTCAGACTTCCAGCGAAATTTATATTCCCAAATATTTCTACATCCGAATCGAAATCCAACTGATTCGCTTTAGCCAAATTCGAATCAATTTCAATCAGTTTTTGCTTTACACTCTTTAATCGTTTCTCAAAATTGTCTATGTCGAATCCCACGTCTTCGGGTGTTAAATTCGCGTTGCCTATAGTGATCTGGCCATAAGATACGTTTTTAGAAAAGGTTGCATTTGTCACGTCTGCTACGCTAATATTCCAGAATCCGGTGACTGGGTTTTTCAAGTAACTTTTCTCGATACGAGCTTCTGTCTCGTTAAGAATTCTGTCTTGATGATTCAACGTTTCCTGAAGAAATGACAAATATTTTAATACTTAAAGATGTTCTGTCAGTACTTGAAAAACTTACTTCTAGTAAACTTTGCAAGAGCAACAGTCTCTGTGTAGAATATTGGACAGGGTGTATAACATCTTTCAACTGAGTGTGAATTTTCACCAATTGATTGCCGTGCATGAAACCGTATTTTGGAATTGGTATAATTTTAGAAAGATCGAACTGATCGAGATTCTTATTTGGCAAATGAGTTCCCTTAAAACTGAAACCTTGCCAGGTCAGAGCGAGCACAGTAGAATTTTTTAATTGCATCAACAATAAAGATTCCTCTCTATAGGAATCTGGTCTTATACTCTCGATCCAAGCAATTTCTGGATAATCTGTGATAAGCATAATCACATCGAATGAAATATAAAAATTGTAAATATTAATATTTCAATCTATTCATACCGAAATTAGATTCAGATTCTGTGTTGAATTCGAACTCGTCGTTCACGAAGTGGAACAGGCCAGCTTCCGGGCCAGATATTGCCAGGAACGAAAGGTATCCACTTTCGAAACAGACGAAATTGCTTAAATTATACGATTTTATGCTCTGCAATTCGCGGAAACTACTCCCTTCGGTAACGTTCCGATCTTCATAAAATAAAACGTGGTTCGAGCCTTGAACAGCGAGTGATGCGGTTTCGTGAATAGGACAAACTTGAATTCTGTCTGTTTTCAATTTCGGAATTTCATCGTACAGCCTGTGATGAAATAAATGAATTAAAATGTCGATATAAAATATAAAAAAGTTCATCGAATTGTTAAATTAATTACCAAAATAAATTAATACTCTTAGGAAAATTAATATAAAAACCATAGACGTCAATGGCTGAGTATCGTGCACCAAAATTAATCTCTTCATCATTTAACAATAATAATTGATAGGATTTTTCACGTTGGATGAACTGTATATCTTTTATACGTTTCAATACTGGCCAAGTCCAGAAATGTTTGAACACATTTTTATCTTCTAGCTTGTACCATTGCAAAGTGGTCGCGTTTCTCGATTCCACGCATAAAACTATCAAATGCATTTCCGGTTGCAGGCTGACTGCTCTGTACGATATTATATTGCCTTCTGCGTCGAAGCTCGAGGAATACGTTATGCAAATTTTATCTAAGTCCACTTCGTAGAAATAAAGCGTGGACTCCTCTGCACGAAACAAATAATCGCTGCCGATTATATTCAAATATTGCCATTTCGTTTCTGTTTTCGGTAGATCTATGAATTCGTGGATAGACACGTCTGTCACGACGAGTTCTGAAAATTATTTTCTTGAATTTGTATTAATTCATGAAATTATTATTGCAAAATTTAGGATCTGATTTTGTACCCTCTCGATTTCCAGCGCCGGTGTTGAACTCGTATTCCATCCAAATATTCGATACATCCTCGACGTCCCGTTTAATTCGCGACGAGACGATTTCTTCGATCAATTTTTCGACGTCCAAGCAAATCGTGTATTTCACAGAAATTAGAAAAATAAATAGGAGAATGGTGGAAACCTGAATTGACCGGTTCATCTCGGAAAGTAGAACTCGTACCGCTCGCTCGTCGAACGGAAAATATTTTGATCAGCTAATCGTATCACTTCGCGCAGTGGTTCTCCAAATGTTTGTGAAACATCGTATTATTTGATCGCTCTTGAACTTTCTTCTCTTGGACAGTTTAGCAGTCGATTGGTTTCTCGGTTTCATTCGTCTACGCTAATTGGACACTTTCACGAGTATGTGGGTCAAATGATATCCGTCGCCCGTTTTCCACGCAGGAAACGCTTTATTAAGTCAACGTTATAATAAAAAAACAAAAACAACGTGCAGAAATAACGTGTTACCAAACCAGTGACGTAACGATTACCCCGGTGTCTTATCTCGCCTCGGAACGATCGAAGCATCTATTTTCGTAAACCCATCACTTATCCTTAACAATATAATAAATCTACGTCTATGTACATATTTTATTCGAATTGATAATCCTTTTGATTCTGAATATCGCGACGGGAAGTTCGATTCCTACGGGACAGTCACCGGTAGGAATCTCGATCGGTCGCCGACTTTCGGCTGGAACCTCAGATTTATCTTCTCCTTTTCATCCTCGCCGACCTCGAGGAACGTGTTCCAGTCCACCAGGAAGTACAATCCGCTCTTCCTCCGTGGTGGTAGCGACGTGTCCGGTGCCTTGGTCGTTCCACCGAAGGACTCTTCCAAAGCCATCAGATTGGAGGAGCTCTTGGAGGAAGTCGTGGAGGAGTCGACGCCAGAATTTAATTGATCCGACGCGGCTCTCGCGGAATCTGTCGTTGTCGGGCTTAACGTCGTTTCGCCGGCCGGTTCTGTTGACAAGTTCCATTCATGAATCGGTTCGAAGCCGACTTGTTTCAAGCGCGTAATGAGGTTCAGAATTGCACTTTGAGTCCGAAGAATTTTTAATGCATAGAGATTGCGACAGTCACAGAGAGGAATGAATGTTATACAATGAGGGTTACAGAGATTTGTTAGGATCACCATAAATTATGTCTGGCTCTCGATTTCTCGGCGACATTAGTCACAGTGTTATTAGTATTACAAATAAGATTCTCACAATTAGCAAAGTTAGACGCGGGTAGAAAGTCGTTGGCTCCAGGTCGATCCGGAGTTTCCATCGATCTTTCCCAGAGATTGTCCTTTTCAGGGAAGATCGCTCTTTCTTCGCATGAAAGTAAAATTCGACGTAGAAATCGACGTGTTAGAAAACGGCGATTAATTAAGGGAGATAATGAATGGCTGCGTTCTTACGAATATGCGAAGGACGTACAACAATGAGAGGAAACTCACAATAGTTTGTTACAACTTACAGAATTAGTGAAGATAACCAGCAGACTGCGGATTTTATTCATTCAGAATTTATGTGTAAATGTATAAGAAATGTACATTTTCGAGAAGTAAAAGAAATATCAATTTATATATCATTTTTTAATTATTCTGATTTTATGGAATTACAAGAAAATTTTCAGAAATTATGAATATTTATAATTAATATTTTATTTTATATAAAGATCCGCAGTTTGATGATGAGATCCTCTGAACCAGGGCTAACGAACTCCACTATTGAGCTGCCCTACTATTTCGACTTGAACTGACGATAAACAGCAAACTTGGTACTTAGAATAAAACACGAAATTAAACTTCCGTGGAAACTCCTAAGTATACTTTTAACGATCGGAGTTGAACTTATTAAAGTGCTTCCCTTATTTCATTTAAAAAATGAGGATTGCAGAAAAATTTATGATTGAATTTTTTAATCGGATTTAATTAAGAAAATTATTTAATTAGCTTGATTGAAAGAAATTCGAATTATTCGATTGAATTTTAATCTTTAATTAGAAAAGTTTAATCGTTATTTGTTATTAAAATTAAGAAATCTGCAACTTTGATAGAGATAGAGAGTAAAGCACCAGTAGTTGAAAAGCGATGAGATACGATGCCCCACTATCATTCATGAATAGTAAACAGCCATAGAAGGAAGAGGAGAAACCCCAGGGAAAACTGTAGGGTCAAAAGCTCTAAATGACTTACGAGCTTCTATACAATTTAGTTCTTCACTCCAAACCTATTATACATATTGATTAGTAGACTCTGAAATCTTGTTAATACTCGAATAATCGTTCCAACCAAGAATTCCGAGCCACCCAAAACATACATCATAAGTTTTTTAATACCAGTAGTCGTGGTCTGTCCCTCGTCTCCTGTAGTAGTCGTTTCACTCTTCTCTTCATCCTCCTGTCGTTTAACTTCGTTTCGAGTATCCTCTTCGTACGTCTTGAAAATCTCTTCAAGTTTCACGGGATCTGGTCCTTCTTTCAAAACTTTTGTCGACTGTAATAAATCACTGGCTGCTTGTTTAACGTTCTGAATACCAGCCTTGCCTTCTTGCATTAATTTCACAGTATCCAATAGTTCATTGATTTTATTTTTCTGTTCTTCGTCTTGCACTTTGGCTTCGTGAGGTTTGAACACATGGAACTTGGACGAATCCGTGGATTTCACATCTTCCACAGTCTTCCTCTTCCTAGAAATTAATCCGATGTTCTCTAGAATTCCTCGCATGTTATCTGGCACTACTTCGATCAGAGACGGCATTTCAGTCGTCGGTCTCATAGACTTCTGTTTCCTGTTATCACCGATCAGTCCGAAACTCGCCAGGAACTCTTTCAATCCTTCGTCCTTCACATTAGAAGTCGGTAGGGGTTTGAAATTCGTATAAGAATTCAAATTAATTGTCGTTCTCTGAGTGGTACTCGTAGATTTATCCAAATCCGAAGTCTGCAGACCGAACTTCTTAAACAGCAATTGGACATCCCGACTTAGATTATCCACCCCTTTTTTTATCTCAGATCCAGGAGGTCCAACGTTCTGATCGACGATGGACATGGAATCAGTCGTGACAGGTGTCAAACTTGTACTACGAATATTGTTTAATTCTAAAATATCTTTATTCTTCTTATAAACGTCTTCCACGTTGCTGTTGTTGTCTGGTCGTAATCCGATGGAAGCTAACAAGTCCATCACTTCTGGTCTCATCGGCATTGAAGTGGTGCTGGTGCTTGTAGCTTGGCGAAATCCTGCAGAATTCAGGGAATACGTGGAACTGTATTTCGTCTTCGTGGTCGTCTGTGGAGACATGGGAGTCACGTAAAGAGCAGTAGGCTTCTCAGTGCTCATCATCAAAGCTTCTTTGATCATCTGAGATTTTTCTGTCGACGCGATACGTTCCTCAGGTTCTACGGTAATCGTTGGAAGAAACGGTATCCTGTCTACCTTAGAAGGCAACGTCGGTTCGAAGGTAGTCGGCGGCGCGTTGTAACGCCACTGACTGGATGTCAATATATTCTGCTTCTCTTTGAACCTCCCTAAGTCGATCGCGATCTCCTTGGGAGCAGGTTTCGTCGTAGCTTCTGTAACGCTGGTGCTGTAAACGATTTCCAGTTCTGACGTGCTCCCGTTACTCCTGTAAATCGGATACCTAGTCGTCGTCGTCGTCGTCGTTGCAGCTCTTTCATTGGTATAACTGTTCTTCTGTAAATTATCTAAATTAAACGTGAATTTAACAGGAGTCGAGTCCAGTTTCAACGTCTCCTTTAATGGTATTTTCGTTTGCACTTCGGAATACGTGTCTTTGTGATTTTTGTATTTGTTCTTATTCGTCGTTGTTAAATCTTTCAAAGTCGTTTTGTACGAATCGCGATTGTAAAAATTCTCGGTTGTAATTTCGGAATTTTGCACTTCGTTGTCCTCTTCGTCTCCTCGGTTCTCCGATCCCTGGTCGTCGGGAATCATCTGCGTCATCGGAGGTTTCGTGTACAGGTCCTTCAGATCGCCGGAGGATTCTCCATTGTACGGCAGAACGACCATCAATGCTCGTTGGTACAAATTTCTCGCTTTCTCCAGCTTCTCTTTGTCCTTCAATTGTCTCAAATCCTGCGAGGTGATATTTTGCAGGGTTTTGACTATGTCCGCTCTGGATAACCGAGGCAAGCTCGGATTCTCGCGGATCTGTCGTTCGACCTCTTCGATCGTTCGGTTGATCGAACTCTCGACTTCGTATCTCGATGGGAGATCGTCTTGGCTGTGGCCCAGCCTGAGCAGCAGCAGCAAACAGAAAACCGCGAGCTGCACAAATAATCAAATTTCTAATTGAAATTCAACGGAGCTTCACATTTTAATTATTATTAATTGCTCGAGAGTGACTCCCATTTAATTATT
>NW_017148332.1:22488-24548 GCF_001652005.2 Ceratina calcarata | reverse complement strand
ACTCGGTTAGAACCGTAAAAATAGTCGAGTCTATTTTTGTTTAACTAAAGAAGAAGATCAAATAATCATCGTCTCAAGGCTTGAAGCAGCGTAACGTAAAGACAACAGAGACAAGATAGGGAAGCGATCGCGGGTGACGGTATTTATTTTAGCGCTTGATCCGTCCGCAATAAACGCGATCCAACGGCGGTAAAAGTGGGGAACCGACTCTCACTGTTCGCCGGCTAAAGTGGCTCCGGGTCTCTCGCCGTTTTTAAAACGCTCGGACACCGCGAGTTCGTTTCTCCCGCTGAGAAGCGTCGCGAGCCAAACACGAAATAATCGCGATTTTCTGTTAACCAGTGTTTCCAGCAAGATGGAGACCGAGTTCCAGCAACTGGGAAATTCGTTTAAGAATTTGACCTGCAACCACGGCTACGTTCCTTCTGCGTTCGAACAAATAGAAAGTGAGTCTTGACATCGCGTGACCACGATTCCACGCTTAATTGAACACGCACATACGCTTTGTTCTGGTCTAATAGTCTCGTCGAAACTAATTCATTTAATCATCGTTTCCACGATGTTAGAAATTATTTATTGAGATTTAAAAAGAGAATTGAAATTAGCAAATAGAAAGATCGAAGTTATAATTCATGTATTGGTTATTTAAGATTGCAGGATTTATTTTAAGGAAGTGACGGGATTGTTACGTATCGACGTTACCGTCACTGGCATTAGAAAGCGAGCTGAAACATAACAGAGTAACAGTTGCATTGAAAACCAAATGAATTTCACAATTATTACAGAAATTTTATACAATTATTATAGAATTCATTACAATATTAATCAATATTTAATTTCGTCGCTAAATAAATTCTCTTTGTAGACGTAATTTTTAATAATTAAATTAAGAATCATCGTATAGTTTAATCGAGTCATGATATACTCGAGTCACGCGCAGAGGTGAACACGCTGGTGAAAGTTTCGGCTGAAGATTCGTAACATGTGCACCGTTTCATATCTTCACAGGTACATAATATACACAGTGTTACAAATTCATGTGTACATAAAAACATATCGAATTTCTTGAAACATGTTATCTTGCACGAAATTGACATGCAGACAATTCGTGAAGATTAGGGAAAATCCACGTTCATAGAAATGTACATATCTTGAGATCAGTTTTGCGAGTCATGTATTTGACGAATTAATTTTACCGGAAATCTTTGCGAGCGTATTATGTACGAGTCGAAACTGGTTTTCTTCCAATTACGATGGTTACGAACGCAGAAGCTTTCACCTGACGTAAGAATAATATTTCGAACGAACTACATGGAAGAAAACTAATTGAACAGACAAACACTGATTCAGATGCAAAGTTGGAATTTTCTCTAATTAGCATTTCTTTTGTGTAATTATATTTCCTCGATCGAACTTTACCCTCTAACGCAAGGCGAACAAGGTAATCCTCTTTTTCAATGATATGTCATATGTATTGCATCGATGCACTGGCATCGATTTATAAATAGAAATTGCATATTATTATATCGTCTTGACTTTCTCATTTCCGATATATTTCATCCCGCTATTGTATAACTTCTTAATAATTTTCGTAATTCGAGGAAACCTGTTCGCGATGCAAATTACTGTAATGAAAAACGGTATCATTGTACAGTTTATTACGCGGCGTTTCTTCAATCGGTTTCTCAATTCTCGTGATGCAAGAAGTGTGAGGAAAAACATACACGAACGATTAGATGTCTAAACACAATTCCTAGATTTACATAAGACTGAAAAATGAAGTGTCGATCAATCTCGACCTTCGTTGCAATACGTGTTAAAAATGAAAGATAATACAAAAGATGTTCAAAGTCGTATAATTTAATTCTGTGAAGCTGAGATTCTATTTTTTATACTTGCCAGAAATTTTCATCGAACTCCAAAGTCGTTCACCTTTGCGTTATCAAGTAGTTATCATCACTTCCGTAAAGATCTGTTCATATTATTGAACTATTGTCAAATAACGATTAGATATCTAAAGACAATTCTCAGAATTGCATAACACTGAAGAATGAAGTATC
>NW_017148332.1:2413-22139 GCF_001652005.2 Ceratina calcarata | reverse complement strand
ATTCAGATGCAAAGTTGGAATTTTCTCTAATTAGCATTTCTTTTGTGTAATTATATTTCCTCGATCGAACTTTACCCTCTAACGCAAGGCGAACAAGGTAATCCTCTTTTTCAATGATATGTCATATGTATTGCATCGATGCACTGGCATCGATTTATAAATAGAAATTGCATATTATTATATCGTCTTGACTTTCTCATTTCCGATATATTTCATCCCGCTATTGTATAACTTCTTAATAATTTTCGTAATTCGAGGAAACCTGTTCGCGATGCAAATTACTGTAATGAAAAACGGTATCATTGTACAGTTTATTACGCGGCGTTTCTTCAATCGGTTTCTCAATTCTCGTGATGCAAGAAGTGTGAGGAAAAACATACACGAACGATTAGATGTCTAAACACAATTCCTAGATTTACATAAGACTGAAAAATGAAGTGTCGATCAATCTCGACCTTCGTTGCAATACGTGTTAAAAATGAAAGATAATACAAAAGATGTTCAAAGTCGTATAATTTAATTCTGTGAAGCTGAGATTCTATTTTTTATACTTGCCAGAAATTTTCATCGAACTCCAAAGTCGTTCACCTTTGCGTTATCAAGTAGTTATCATCACTTCCTTAAAGATCTGTTCATGTTATTCAACAAGTGTCAAATAACGATTAGATATCTAAAAACAATTCTCAGAATTGCATAACACTGAAGAATGAAGTATCGATCAATCTCAAAGTTCGTTCCAATAAATATTACCCATTTAAAAAAACATAACGATTTATTATTATTTAATTAATAAAATCAGTTTGCCAGACAGAAATTTTTATCAAACTCTCAGATTATTTATTTTTATTATTTAATACCAATCATCACTTCCGTGAAGCTAGATTAGGTCAATCAAAATTGACAAGTTATCAATAAATAAACAATTGTCTGTGATAAAATAAGATTACAATACTTCTTCATATTTTATTAGCAATTCCTACAATCATTTGCATTTTTTTATCTAATATCTATATTTGTATCGATACAGTTTCTGATTGTATCTTTCAGGTCTCGATGGATTCGGGATAGGATTATTAAGCTGCGGAGCTCTGCTCTCGACGTTGACACTTTACTTCGCGGTAGACGCCTGTCACAATGTATTTTATCAAAAGGAAACCAGGTTCTACAGGAGCAACAGCATCATGATCCTCGCCGTCTATCCCGTGGCGAGCGTGTGCAGCCTCACAGCAATGGGCATCCCAAGGTAGTCGAGTTCGCGTGATCCTGCCCTTCACCTTTTCAAGGCAACAAGAACAATGCGAACCAAATTGCACACTGATTGCCCATATAAATTTTTAAACGCCCCCAGCATCCAATATTCGTTTTGTTACTCTGGCTAAAATCAAATTCAGGAACGTTCGAATTTGAGGATGGTCAAAATTCTTTCGAAACACGACCGAGGGTCGACGCGACGGTGAAACAAACCAGAAAATCCACTTAAGAACCCGAGGAGAGAAAACGGAAACGCGATCGAATGTCGTTTCGAGACAAAAGGCAGTTTGCGACAGTTTCTAACGGCTGGACCCGTGTTAATGATCCTGATTTACCGAGATAATCCAGGCCCCCGTGTCACACCTGCACGTCCTCAAAGTTTGATGAGTCCCTTCGATAATATTAACAAGACGTGAAAATTCCATAGACACCAGCGTTCTAAAACCATTTTTCATTCTTAAATTCTCAACGATTTCGTATACTGTCATTGGAAATTTTAAATAGACGTAAAGTCATTTGCTTAAGGATGTATATAGGCTACATACTTAAATAATGCTAGCATGTTGAATTTGTAATTATAGATTCCTATTAATATTAAAAAGCTACCTGCAAAATTTTAAATCAATTCATGCCTTTTTTGAAAAATTATAGTGACTTATTTGCATGTATTCTTATGGTAATCAGCAGTAACCCAACGAAAACTTGTGCACGTGCAACTGGCATTGACGAAATTCGACCGTCGAATCCAGCGAACTTTGGACAATACTTTTCCTTTTTCGTCAATAACTCCCGAACGGATGGACGTAGAGGGACACATTTAAGACTATTTTGTAGGGGGCGACGAGATCTGCGATTTCTGTGCAAAAAGAATTCGCTAGTGCCAATAGTTAACGAGTTATTTGCAAAAAATTGTTTTTCCGTTTTTTGCCAATAACTTCCAAACGGATGGACGTAGGAGGACGCTTATAGGCACATTTTGTAGGGGACCACGAGATCTACAATTCGTATATAATAGTTTTGCGCTAGCATCAATAGTTTACGAGTAAATTGCAAAAAACAGTTTTTCGTTTTTCGTCTATAACACGGTAACCATTGACACTAGCGAATTCTTTTTGCACAGAAATTGTAGATCTCGTCGTCCCCTACAGAATGGTTCTAAATACGCCCCCCTACGTCGATCCGTTCGGGAGTTATTGAGGAAAAACGAAAAGTCTTTTTAAAAGTTCGCTATTTCGACGGGCGAATTGAAGAATCTGAAGGCGAACATTGACGAAATTCGCCCGTCGAATCCAGCGAACTTTGGACAATACTTTTCCTTTTTCCTCAATAACTCCCGAACGAATGGACGTAGAGGGACGTATTTAGAACCATTTTGTAGGGGATGACGAAAGCTACAATTTCTGCACAAAAAGATTTCGCTAGTGCCAATACTTAACGAGTTATTTGCAAAAAACTGTTTTTTCGTTTTTCGCCAATAACTTCCAAACGGATGGTCTTAGAGAGTCGTGTATGGGACGACTTTATAGAGGACGACGAGATCTACAATCTCTATATAACAGTTTCTCGCTATCATCAATAGTTAACGAGCTATTTGCAAAAAACGAAAAACAGTTTTTGGCAAATTACTCGTAAACTGTTGGTGCTAGCGAGAAACTTTTATATAGGGATTGTAGATCTCGTCGTCCTCTACAAAATGGATCTAAGTACGTATCCCTACATCCATCCGTTCGGGAGTTATTCACGAAAAACGAAATTGATGTCAAAAGTTCGCTGATTTGACGGTGAAATGGTCGAGTTTCGTCAATGCCAATAAAATGCCATATAATCATATTTAGTTCGTTATATATTGAAATTAGAAGAGAAATTCAGAGAATTTTTCTCTTAGAAGACGACAGTGCCCACAATAAAAAATTTTTCGCCGGCGTCAATAATTAATTGGATATTTCCTTCTATACTTTTTAGCACATAGCGATTTATTATTAGTATTGTTCTTCCGACGTCTGATTTCTTTTTAGTTATGGGAAATGCGTGTTTCCAAAGTACATAAACTTTTGGGATTGTCTGTATAGCCAATACATCCTTAACCCGTCAGAAATAAAACGTGAACGCGTAAAACAGAGATTATTATTCCAAGTATTTGAGATAATAAAAAATGGGTTAAAGAAACTGAGTTATATTAGCAGACGAGCGATAAGACAACAATTTTGTAACGCAGAGTCTTTTTCATAGGTCCCAATTATTGTCAGAGGCGGTGACTCAAATATTTCTAACGATAGCTTTATATCGATTGTATCTGCTGCTGATTCACGTCGGTCAGAAGGTCACGGGTTCACTGCCGCTGTTGCTACGGGTCGGGCCCTGTTGCTGCTGGCCCTGTCTGCCCTTTCCAGAAATTCAGATGACCGAGGATACTCTGTCCTGGGTACGACTGCTGGTCCTGCAACTTCCTATTATCCAGGTATTTCTACTTTTTTGCACACGACCGTTTCCGAGTAAACCGCGTTTTTTTGCTCGTTAAAAACGAGTCTTAACGACGAAATCTTACATTGACAAGATTATGCCGGCTAATTGCAGGGGCTGACTTATTGCATATTCCTGCTCATGTCGATCGAGGACCCGGGCCTGATGCAGCAATACGGCGTTTGTCTGCAACCGTTCGCAGTGACCAGCATACTTTTAGGAATATACGGCCTCACCATTATCACGAAGAGCCTGCAACAAGCTGCCCCAGGTAAAAATCGCGGTTAATCGAGAGGAAGGATAGCAGCCGCGCGTTGCCCTCCGCTGCCTCGCGATTATCAAATTTTTTGCGATACACCCGAATTACTTCAATTTCCTCTGTAAAATGGAAACGTAGAACTTGATCCTCTCGTAAGAAAGACATTAGCTTAGCTCGATCGGGAAGGCGGTTTAATTATCCTACGGACGGACCACACAAGTTACGAGCCGCAGGAAGCAATTTCCCCGGAAAGCCCTATTGTCCACGGGTTTTTAATACGTTTCTGACCTGCTGTCGATTTCGCAGAGCTGAAGCTTCACCGTAAAACTGCGGTGTCACAGTTGATGCTGCTGTTCTCCAAACTGCAAGCGTTCATCATAAAGAGTTTACCGCAGACGGGACTGTTCCCATGCAACCCGCCGATCACGCCGCAAATCTACGCCAATGGTAATCTCATATTTCTAAGAAAAAGAAAAAATAATATCCCACCTCCGGACACGGAGTGTTCTCTCTCTCTCTCTCTCTCTCTCTCTCTCTTTCCTTTAAGCTCTACATTGGAACAATGAAGCGGAGTCTTCGAATATGAATTCAAACGTGCTGGCCCGGGGCCATAACATTTCCATACGCGTCCGCAGATAAAGGAACGAGCACTGTTACTTTCTTCGGCCTGATTTCAGTTACCTACAATGCCCTGATGCTAATCGAGATGCTGCTGCTCTGCTACGCGGCCAGGTACGTTTATTACGTCGACCTGGAAAGGGAGGAGGAGACCGTCGAGGCGACAGATCGGCCGAAAGACAAGACCACGGACCAGCCGGCCACGGCGAATAACAACGAGGCCAACAGGCAACCGTCATCGTTGACCGTGTGAGATCCTTCGGAGCTTCCTTGCATGGCTGTCTCTCGTGAATAAGAACAGTATCGTTCTTTTTCGGATTTTATATTACGTACAATCAGTCGAAAATTACAGTATTTCTTTTAAGAGGGTGCAATTTATATTATGTACATACTGTGAAAAGGTGAATTTCTTATTTCGTTATTTTTATGGATTTTCTGTTCCTTGTTTATTAGGAATTAAATATGCAAGAATTTACAGAAAGTCAGAAATTAAATAGGGAAAAGAAATTTTTTACTTATTATATTATAATAGTAATTATTAGAATTTTGTGTTATTGGGCTATTAAACATTTTTGACTGACTGTATTCAAGCTAGTATTTAAGACTGGAGTGAATGAGAACTGATTAGTAAATAATGCAAATGTTACCTGTAAGTAATTATAGTATTAAAAACTTGATAGGATTTTAATAAAAGTGTAGAGAAGAATACGTTTAAAATTGTTCTTTTAAATTGCGCTTCTAATTGAGCCAACTGGGAACGAAAAGACCGAGGGATTTGGGACAAAAGCGATTTCTCGAGGCCTACCGCAGCCCCGGAGGTTCCGGCGTGGAAAGACGGGAGCCGGTGAGAACGAGCGTACGTGAATTCAGCAGACGTCACTATGCATTATCACGTCGGCTGACAGATCACAGTGGATGCTCGGCTAAATGACTTGCAGCCTGCAAGCTTTTACCAAAGGGCGTTCGAGTGGAGGACGAGAGGATCGTTTAGGAAAAAGTGTGGCATCGCGACGAGGAGAAGAACTTTTTGTGACATGTATAATTATCGTCAGCGCGCGTAATCATCTTAAAATAACGGAGTCCTCGTCCCGGTTTTTTTCTCGCTCTGTGGCTTAGAGACATAGCGAGGCTTCGTATTAAGGGCGACGCTCTCCTGCTGACAAAGTTTCATCCTGTGAGACGCAAAGCTGGACGTATGTATCTACACGTCGCATTAGGAAATCGATTCTAGTGTTAAGTCCCGGATTAAACGGGTCTGGGTTTTACTGCTTCAATACGTTTCTCGTCGTCTTGTTTATAAATAATTTATATTATACAGTCGGTATATGTCGAGTGTACACGTATTATTGACACACGTGCAGCTGCAAGTTCTCTGAAGAATCGACGGTAGCCAACGAGCGTGTTAAGTAAAAAAATCAACAGTAAAGACGTGTAGGATCGCGACGGTATTCAGTCTAGACACGTACATACACAATTTCGTTCATTCAAAAAATTGTTCATATTACAAAACGTGTCTCTTAGAAGATTTTATTGTTATAATCAATAGAGAGTTTCGGGGTCTCGTCAGAAACGAGTAAACTGTTCCGGGCAGATGTCGAGGTGGTGCATGACTTCACCTTTTCATCGCTGGCAAATAATCGTGACGATCCGATGGATTTCGACACGATCGCTGGAGGCTGTCAGGAAAGGCGGGCTTGAATTCCTGCCGATCAAACACCGCGAACACCATCCCTCGGAGGCGCTCGTCGATCAATGTTTTGCGAACCTCAATATTGAAACAACGTATCGTCACGCCGAATTGACGATTCATCCGAGACGATTCGTCGAGCGAACGTGCGCGTGGAAATTTTTAAAGAACCGTCCCGTTTCGAAGTAAAAAATGGGACGAGGAGGGGCGAAACAAAGCTGGAAATCCGAAGACGCCTCCGCGTAGCGGCGACGACGCGTCGGCAAGAATTATCACCGGGGCGCATCAGGAAGTGTCCTCTTACAACCCGATTTTTCACGTTCCACGTTTCCACCTCGGACGATCGATCGTCACCAGGGTGGTACACGAGCTTTTTGGGAGCTAGGGTAGAGGGATATTAATATTCCGATAACGTGCCCGGACGTATTAAACCGTCTTTGTCTCCTCCTTGCCGAGATGTACGTCTTCGAGATAAGAACTTCCACGAACACTTCCCGTCCACTTTATTATTCTTCCTCGCGATGCTCATAGTTTCGGCCTGCGCCGACCTTGCATCCATTATTACGGAACGTGGCGAGTTTCACGATGCAGAAAACCGCCGCGTCCTACACAGCCTGATAGATATTTCGATAATAAAAACACGTGAGATGTTTTTTTCACAAAACTCTGATAATAATAGATTCGAGAAATTAATTAAGACCACGAGTAATCTTAATGGCTGGTCGAAATGTTCGGAGTTGCTTTTTAAGTGAAGATAGGATTAGAGAGGTTTATCTAAAATGTCTACGTCTCCATTGACTCAGTTCTGATTGCTCCGGCAGGTTCCACGGCCTACAATCATCCACGGGCAAAAACGATAACAGCTAATGACGGGACGAAATCATTAGAATCGGTCGGAGTAATCGCGATTTCCATCCACGAGTCCCTTTCTTGTGGCCCGCCGGACCGGCCGACCGGGCCATAGAGCGAGAGGACACCGTAAACGGGTTCGTAGGAACGTTATACGCCGCTCTCAAAGTATATTGCGTGCCCCCTCATTTTTTGACCGATTCCAGGGTCTGCCTACCTGCAACCTGGCCCATCGAGCCTACAGAACCCTCGCCCCCTTCTCTCTCTCTCTCACTCACTCATGCTTGTCCCTTTCATCTGCCACTTCTATCTGTCAGGCCTCGCCTCTCTTTTCATCGCAGACCTTTTCCAAGTAACCGTGATCACGATCGAGCCTCGAACGCGTAATAGATTTAACAGTTTCTTTCGTAGCCGCGGGATCGGTTTAAGGGATGAGAAAAAAGATCTGAGCCTCGCATGCATCCCCGATTGTGTGAAACACGTCCTTTACGCTCGTTACGTCCGTCTGCTTCTTTTCAAGCCTCACCTTTTCAAACCTCTTCGTGCTTCGTCGTGCATTTCATCGCATTCATACGTTTGTAATCATTTATTTAACCGGAACATTAAACGCGACCTTTTTCTGACTCTGCTCCTGCGTTATTTTGTAGAATACAGATAATGAGTGGTCGAGGTTGATTATATTTTTTCTGACTACTTAAGAGGAAATTGCTTCTAAGTAGGGGCATTAAAGGGTGATTCGGGAATCGCAGCGATATCGACATTGTCGATTGGTAATCTTCGTTGGAACTAATTAAGGGACTCGAACCCGCGCCGTCCCGCTTGTTTTCTATCCGGTGCTCCTCTCGGCTAGATAGCCTTCGGGTCGTTTTTTGGGGATGGGATAGAAAAAAGAACGACACAGAGATACTTTCGTTCTAATAAGCGTACTTTGAACGCAATTATATTTCTTTCTTTATGATTTATAATCTTTATTTATGATTTATAATAAACAGCTTGGTTGAATATTTTTTTCTAATATTTTAATACAGAGAATTCTTTGGAACGAAAGTAAGATCTATGCTATTGTCGGCTGACGAATCTAATTTGTTAGATACACAGGGGACCTGTACAATTGATATGATTTATAATAAATAACTTGGTTGAATATCTTTTTCTAATATTTTAATACAGAGAATTCTTTGGAACGAAAGTAAGATCTATGCTATTGTCGGCTGACGAATCTAATTTGTTAGATACACACGGGACCTGTACAATTCTCACCTGGAGGCTCGAAGCCAACAGGTCTAATTTCCTCGGAACACACTCCGGCGTAACAATGCAGCATTGTGTTTGCCGAGGGTGCAAACGGGAGAACCCGTAGGATCATCACGTGAGGAGAATTCGTTCGTTTCCTCTATCTCGCCGGCTTAGCGCCCGACGGACCCTAAAATTCCCATAAACACTTGCAATAAAAAGGAATTCCTCTCGAGTCACTCGGAAATATCACGTCTACCTCCGCCTTGGTCGCGTTTAATGGCCCGTAATTGCTACTTTGGCTAACAAAAAATTGTCGCTGCCACCGCTGGCTCGGGGCTCACAGGATTTCTCTATGCCAGCGTTCTGTCGGTGGATCAGCTGCAAGGAAAGTTGGAGGATTTCCAGATCCTATAGACGCGTGGCCATCTGTGGCGTGCGCGAGAAATCGGAAAACGCATTTCGAGGATCGCCGACATATGGCACGCGGGCCGAACTTATCTCGAGGAAAAAATACTGTAGGCGCGGTCTCGGATACGCTGCGGAGGTGGGCACCAGGCGGCTGTCTTCTTATCCTGACCCGGCGATGGATTCAAGCGGAAATTAACCTTCCTCTTATTATGATCTAGCGTTTACCTCGATGGACCAGTTGCTCGACGTGGCCACAATTTGCTTTATATTAAAATCATAACAGATGGTGCAATCTTCTTTAAATAATGGTAGAACTTAAGTACAGGATTCTGGAATTATTCGATCAGCAAACTATGCATCTTTGAATAACGTGATGTCAATTTAGATAGTCAAATACATATTAAAGTATTTGCAATTTTTCTATAAACGAATGCGGTTCATCTTTATTTCATTTTGCCTCTCATGAACCCGAAACTTCCCTCGCGCAAGAACTATTCTGTTAGGGTGTTCGGGGGAACCATATCCATCATTCGGTATAATAGTTTCGATCTCCCTCCATGAAGTAATCGATCATGCGAAGCACCACAGGACGGTTCGAGCTGCGTACTCTAATCAATAGAAACTGGTTCTGCTGGATTCCCACCGTATCATAATCGTATCAATCATTAATTAGGTGAATCCATTTTCTCATTTCGTGTAGGATAAATTAATCAAGGATACAAGTTAATGCAGCGGAAATTGTTTATTATACGATGATAAGATATTCATGTTTAATTTAAAAAAAAATATAGAAATTATAGAATAAAATAGAAAAAAATAGAAAATATATAGAATATATAGAATAATATAGAAAAAAATATTTTTATTTATTATTATAGTTTGGTATCCCGAGTTGACCGAGTTTCTAGGAGTGAGAAGATTGAAAGGTGCAGATCTATCATCCGGAAGAGAGCTGAGGCGTCGGTGTAGGTCAAAGTGGCTGTGAATTTTCGCCTCTATTCTCGGCCGGGGCTGTTCTACCACGCGACCATATGGTCGCCGACGGCCCATTATTTTCTACGGGATCCTCGGCACGAAAATGGAAGGCATGGGCCCACCACGAAATTACTTGAAAATTGCTCGGCCTTCTTTGCTTCTCTCTACCCTTTTTCCAGGATCATCTCGCAATTTTAATTTGAATTTCAATGCACTGGTACCCTGCCAATCACCGCAAAACTCTCCATCGTTTATACGCGAACTCAGGCCATTAGGTTTGAACATAATTGGTTAAAACGTTATCTCAGTATTATTATTATTATTAATAGCACGTAGAAATTTACATGAGGCTTCTATTAATCTTCGCACTGCGTAATTATTTAATCACTGACCGACTGCACTTGAATATTAATTTCGTGAAAGATTTAATATTCAACTGTGGGAATCTAATTTAGAGAAATCAGGAGGACGAAACTATTAGACGATGGGAGAAACAAGAAGAATCGAACCCTTACAGCTGTCTCCCAGCCTCCGGCTTGTTTTCTCGTTTTAGGTTCTGGTTCGTCTACACATTATAAAATATGCTAAACGCCCGCGGAGCTATAGCGCCCCCACAGAGTTCCGACGCTGTTATTTACGAATTATGAATGTTGCAAGACGGAGCATAATGATCGAAACCTGGGTCAATTTTTGCCGCTTTAACCACCGTGTCCCTAATTCGGCCCTCGAGATTGCCCTAGGAATTCTTAGCCCCGATCGTCATCCCTCGGAATTAGTTAACCCTTTACGTTCCCAATTAAATTCTCACTGCAATTTATGTTAACTTTTATATACTTTTGTTGTAACTTTTATATATTTTTTTATATACTATGATATACTTTTTTATTTTAATGAAAACTCATAAAAAAGATATTACTTAATTATTTGTTGTAATCCCTTGGGATATTTTAGACGCGTTCGCTTATTACCGGGAATAAGTGCACCTCTGCGGGGAGGCAGCATCGTTTCGTACCGACGAGCAATCAAGAGGCGTGGATGCTCGCGACGCCGTTTTTGCGGGTTTCGCGTGCTTTTTACGAGGCACCATAGCGAAACTCTCCTTTCGACGGCAATTACCGTGGCCCGGGACGAACAACGCGCCTGCGGTTGTTCCGGCCGCGGCGGCGGCGCGACGCGAACGAGAGGGGGCCCGGTTGAACCACGCACGGGACCCATTGAAAACCGAACGAGCGCCAAACGAACACGGCCGGGACGACCACGTGCATGCGAGATTATCGGACGATATTCTTTCCGTGGGCCATTGTGCCACGGCAAAAAGTGACCGCAGGATGCACCGGCTACGCGACAAAAAAGAATTAATGCCGGCCGACGGAGAGGACGCAAGAAACCCACTTGGAATTTCGTACCGTTCCTCTCCCGTGAAATCACCGCTCCCAACGAATTTCACTAAGCCCTGCTAAGTCTAATATNCTGTTATAATTTTATTAATTGAATAAGATCGATGTAATTAATGAGTCGAGTTATTTCTAATGACACGGAAGAATTTCGTAGACGAAGCGGGTGAAAGAAATGAATTGAGAATGGAAAGTTCTAAAGCGAATCTCAGCAGGCGAGACAGTGGATGGTACGGCGCGGTGAGGTCGAGGGTTATAAATTTCGGTTTCAAGAATTTGTCAGGGTAACATATTGGCGGATACCTAGCCCCTGGAGAGGTAAGGTAGAAGGCTAAGTGCTCAATAGCGATTCAGAGATCCTCTGGTTACCACCTGTCCTCCCGGGGGACTCGTTTGAAGGAATCTCTTCTTATTCTTTCTCCGCCGCGATGCCCAAAGCCAGCGCTAATGCCGCGCCGGCCACAATGAAAATTTGTCGCCGCCGTATTTGACGCGAGAAATGGTCTTTTCAAAAGCTTGCACGTCGGTTCGACCAACCAGAACAAACGGTCGACCTAAATTTTCTGCTCTGCCGCGTCCCACCGAGACACGAATTCCTCGCGATTTCGCGCGGTCCAGATTGAACCACGCCTGTCGTTTGTAAATTTAGTCGGAAAATTGAGAAGGGTCTCGTTAGATCCGAGCATATGGACGACAGAGACTGGAATAATATTTGAGAAAAATATTTCCCGAGCGCGTGCGAGGATTAAAACGAGGTGCATATTTTTCCAGGACAGATAAGCCCCGGCTCGGACTTCGCACCCCGACGTTTCACAATCCGATAGGCAAACTTCCTTTGTCACGTGTCACCCCTTAGAAGCTTTCGCGCCTCCGTGTATCTCATCGTCGAAGCGCTGCGTTAAGCACACAATACTACCACTGATATTTATTATCGAATAACGACGTTTTATAAGAACGTTCGTATTTTATATTCCTCCGACCGGTGAATGGAAAATCGGGTCCTTGTGGTCTCGGCGACAAAGTACGGGATAAGATCTATCCGAAACCTTGGCCATGGGTTTGATTCGAGGTGCAACTGTAAAAAAGGAAACGTCGTGGCTCGGCCCGGGACGTGCAATCTGACGGAAAATCGAGCCTCACGTAATCCCACGCGCGAGGGATTACCGGCGATAAACAATGCTCGTGAGGCCACGGATCGTGCCGGAGATGTTACTCGGCGATAGTTTCGTCGGATGGAAAAGGAGATTGGTCAGAGACCAGCAGGAATGTTAGAGACGGCCACGGATTACGGATCCTACGAAAACATCTCGCACCTACGATGTTGAAAAGTCTTGGAAACTGTTTCGCCTTTCGACGTTCCGCTCCTCCTACAAACAGGCCTGTGGTCAATCGACGAGATTTTAACTGCGAAAAACGCACTCCCCCTTTTCACGCAAAATTTTCGAATATTCTGTGTAATAAAAAAAAAAGACTGACGATTTTATAGACAGGATTCATAAATTGTATTATTGTGTGAAAAGTTATATGAAATTTTTATCGATATAAACCTTCTGACGTTTTGATTGCACACATGAATCCTCCGAGGCAAACAGGATGATCCCGTGAACAGGAACGTGCATTGAATTTCCTGTAGACAGGAATACAAAAACGTTGATCATTCGGGAAGCGCGGAGATTCCCTCGGGATTCTCCCTCGATCTGTCGCCGTGTGAACGTTTCGAATGAGTTTCTGGAAACGGGCGCGACGCGTGCCACATTTATTTACCACAGGCGATTGCTCGTCTCTTTGTAATCATGAATATTTGATTCGCGATACGTGTAACGATCATACATTCCCTTGAGACGTTTTCTCATTCAAACTGTTTGCTCAATACTAAATAAGTTTCTTTTAGTGTCTGCATTGATATTTCAGTTTGATACCAGCTTTCCTTTTAATTCTTATAAGAGAATTTAGAAACATTTGACACATAGTAGATTTACTGTTAAAAAAAAAATGGTATTCATTGTATAAGAAGGAGAAAAGTTCTATTAATGCTTTTAGATTTTTAAAGCATTTCCAAGACGAATAGACGACGCCTGCTTATCCTATTAGAAGCAATTTCACGTTAGACGAAGGACAACTGGAATAGTAAAATCACGGTAGGACTATGACTGAGTCCAGGTGTGAGAGAAACCCATAGCGCACAATAAAGTGTCACTCTCTATTGAAGGGAACGATCCGTCGGCGGAGAGCGCCACCCCTAAACTGTGCCTAGATGAATGGTTCTCTTCTATTCGTGGGCCTTTTTCTATCGGGACAAACGCGGATCAGCGCGTTTCACGCGAGCGAGGGATGCAACGTTGGGCCCGTTTAACGTCATCGTATATTTCACCCCACAATCGGCTGCCAGACAAATACCCTTATTTGTACACATCCTGTGCATTGTGACGCGTATCGCGGGGCACCCAGGGAGCACGAACGACTTCCGGTGAATACGCACCGCGTCTCCTCCTTTCTCTTTTTCTTTATCGCTCGACCCGCTCTCCTCCGCCTCTTCCTCGTTCGCGTTCCTGCTTCTCGCTGCTTTTATATTCCCACTGGGTGGGTGGAACGAGATCGACGTACCTGCCGGGTGAAAACCATATTGGATCGTGCCGTACCTTTGATATCGCGCATCCCTGAATCGCGATCACCCGACACCGACTCCCTCCTCCTCCTCCTCCTACTTTTTCTTACTCCACCAGGAAGGGACATGTTTTGCTGGGCGGATGCCTGTCGGCTAATTGAGGCGAAATTTTCAGAAAACGCCTTCGCCTCGTCTGCTTCCTCTCGACCAATCCGTCTGGGAGATTATCGTCGCCCCGGAAGTATATTCTAATACTATACATGGAAAGGAAGCTTCCTTAGAAGAACCGTTCGTATAGGATTTCGTAAACGGTGTTAAGTTCTTGCGAGCATCAAACGCCCTTTGAAACTACGTATATTATACTTTCTAAGGAGATATTGCAAAGCGATTTTATCGATCGAAAGAAATTCAATTTCGTTGCAGTATTCCTTCGACTCGTTCTAGCCGGAGGATGGTTTTCAGTACCATATGCCGACGGCCATACGGCACGTGGATAATTACAGTGAAATACTACGCGGTCGTAATGCCGGGGTGGCTGTACGAGATAATATTCGCGACGACAGATTGTCTGCACGGCATGCCAGAGAAATTCGAGTCCTCACACGTGCCTTCACGAATGAACATTGTCCGAATTTCGTATAACAATTCTAACATTCCATTTAAAACAGAAACAATCTACAGTTTTCATTCTATTTAAAACAGAAATAATCTACAGTTTTTAATAAAAGTTTTAATACTTAATGCAATTTTATAAAGAAATTAAATTTTTAAGTGTGAAAAATAATCGATATTAATAATTCGATTTTATTTGTTGTTATTGATTATTTTGGAAATAGGAAAACGTTATCGGGGTTTAGCCTACTCTAGCGGTGGAATAATTCGGGCAGAAGGACGAGATGATGCGGCGTGGTCGACCATATGCCGAGGGACGGTTCCAGCCCACGGATAATTACAAGGGATGCTACGCTGCCTTCAGGGGGTAGGGGCGAGCTAAACCCGAATGGTGGGGCGGCTGGCTACATAAAGAAGGTACCGACATCCGAAGGGTCGCAGTCGGCTCGAAATTTCGGAGGTGCGGGAACTCACGTCTCTGCTCGTCTCTCGCCAACCACACGTTTACGTACACTCATCGTTCTACGCAAATGTGGACTTGATTATTTCTGTTACATTTAATTACATCGATAATCGTTTCGAGGGCAGTGGATACAAAAAAAGTGACCCAGTGAGTGATCGTATTTTCTACAAACGGGGCAGAGTGGATTTTTGTTGAACATGAAGATTTCGTGGTTCCTGTTTCTCGTCTATGCGACGGTCGTCTCGGGATTCGATCTTGGACCGATTATTAGACTCGCTCAGTGCAGGTCGCAGTGCTTGAGGAAGCATACGATCGATGGGAATTGCGATTTGTATGCGGGACATCAGGAAACCACTTGCAGCATGGTAAGAAGTGCTCCTACGTAGTCCATTCAACGCTCACGTTGCTTTCGCTATAAATACTACATTACATGACTTATATTAAAAAATCTGATAAAAATCGAAGTCTCTTGAGTTCCAGAAATAAATTGAATACGAAAGCAAGGTGAGCGTTCACGTTTCCCTCCAGCGTTTGAAATGGGAACCGGCTGAGATTCATCACTCGTGACCCTCTTTCCCACTCGAAATCGCCCGAGAGCACGTCCTGTCCTAGAATTCCCCGGGAAAATCAACAGTCCCTCTTCCCTCTGGTCTATAAACAATCGTGTCTCGGAAATAACCGGGAAAATATCGCTTGTCGCCTGTTCGATCGTCCGGGAATCTGATAGGGCCGAGTTCGGCGATAAATCTCACGCGTCGGTTTTAATGGGGCGCCCGTGGAAAATCATGGTGGTCCCCGACGTGGAAGCCCTCCTCCTCGGACACGTCGCAGATGGACAGATGGGAATGACGATTAACTCACGCACAATGCGGCGGGCGCGCGTGTGCGCCCTGGGCGTTGCTCATTTCGTGTGTACCGGAGGGGGTGTCCATTAATTTCGGAGAAATCGATGCCGTACACCCACGGGCGATCGCCCCGTGAATAGAAAGACGCGTGTCGCGTAAATAAATATGCGCGCGCGTACGCTCGAGTCGTTAACGGCGATGATCCATTGAAATTTATGCAAGGAAGGAGAAGAAGGAGAGAACTCGGGAATGAGGGAACACCCTGGGACGCATTAGAATATTCTTTGGAGTAGGCGGTTTAACGACGGCCGACCCCCTAGAGGGGGTCACGCCCGGATAATGACGATTATACCCGCGGAGGGAAAACGCTTTGAACCGCTCGCTCTTTCCATGAACGGTAATTGTTTTACTGGGTACAATCGGCTGTGAAGGGGAAGCTGGGTGATCGACCGATCGGAAACGAGGGGACAGCGTTTTAAATTGCCGTCAGCTCGAGTTCGATGCACCGAAATTGCGTTGCGGTCCGTCTTTGATCGTACCCGGTAGACGGAATTTTTTCTGATGGCTCCGTTCAAAGCGGGATCAGCCGCGCGGAAGATTCGGTGAATAGGAAATTTCGTTAAAAAATATCGACCGGACGTCGTGGAATATTTTTAATTAAATAGAACCCAGGCGTCGAGAGGTCCATCAAATTTTATCGAACGTTGATCGGGTCGTTATCGAGTCACAGCTCGCGGGGGTTGTAAAACCTGTGTCCCCTCGTTGCAGAGAATCAATGATCAAAGTGAAATAAACGACGTCAAAAAGGGTAGCACGGATGCTATCGGAATATCGATCCATGTTATATCATATCGAAATAATCAAACCCTTTTATTCTATATAAAACAGTTCAGTTCTATTTTTATGAAAGCTGAGAAAATAATCGCAAATCATTGGCCGACGCCGGTTTTTCGGGGGCGTCATTAGCGCGGAAGGAGGCGAGCCACGGTTTCTACGAACCAGCCAGACTTAGAACAGACGCATCACGACGAAGGATAATCGGGGTGTGGGGGTATAGCGAAGGGGTCCCTCCGAGAGAAGTAAAAGGGGTAAAAAAAAGGGAATCTGGAAACACAGGGCTCCACGAGACGACGGTACCCCAATAAATATGAAGACAACAACGACGGTGCCTGTTATGCCTGAAACAGGTTGGAGCTAATTCGGTTCCCCTCTCCCTTTCTCTTTTTCTTCCTCGGCCGGCACCCCCTCCGTCCACCCTCCGCTCCACGGCCCGGTTAAATCGCTCGATTCAACGCAACGGTCCGGCCGATGGTTCTTATTCTCCCTTTCCACGGTCCACCGTCCCCCCATCGTGTACCATCGTTCCTTTTTAACCGTGCGTGCAAGAGCTTTTTGTTCGGGTTCTCCCCATGCCACGCTCCGCCACTCGTGTAGGTAACGTGCGCGTATGTGTAATGCTTGATATTTTTTTTTTTTTCTTTCTTCGCCGTGTTACAGTGCTGGCAGTACTGCGAGGCTCTCGAGAACCGCTGGGAGAAGACCAGGACGATTTGCGAGGGCGACCAGTATCTACATGTAAGTAAATTCACGAAGCCCTTCGAATTAGGGGAGACATGGCAAGAAGAATTAGCAAATTCAAGCTGAGCAATTAAGCGGTTTAAACATTGAAATTCAGTTTTTTTTTTCTTTTTACAAGCGAAGGAATATTCCGGTTTCCAACTTCTTCGACTTCTCAACGTTCTCGTACGGTCGATTCGTTAGAAATGTTAACCGTGTCGAACAGGCGGAAAATTCGAACCGATCAAGCGCGAGGAAAATCTGTTGCGTCGGGGTTTAACTTAGGGAATTTCAAAGCCAAGGAAAGAAAGAATAGGAGAAATGGGCTCACGGTTAAAACTGGGTTCCGTCGCGAGGATCTACGGGCCGAGGAAATCCTTAGAAATAGCTACCTGTCGATTTTCACGGAAGATCGAACCGCCTTGTAACGTTCGAGTTTAAACTTTGTGTGTCGACCACCCTCGATACGGATCTCTTTCAAATATTTGGGGACTACTGCGTTACGTAGAATATTCTAAATTCAATAGATTTCAACAGGATTTTTTCCTTACATAAAAATAATGATTAAGAAAAAATAAAAATTGGTATTAAAGAATATTTATGAACACGAAATATTCTGCTTTATACAATTTTAATTAAAATTATTTTTACATAAGAATAATGATTAAAAAAAAATAAAAATTGCTATTAAAGAATATTTATGAACACGAAATATTCTGCTTTATACAATTTTAATTAAAATTATTTTTGTTTCAGTGCCCGGCGTGTCAGACAGCCTGCATTTATCGGAAGACGCGAGTAGAAGAGAAATACCTGCCGTCTATGTTGCCAGCACCGAAGAAAGCTCCCATCGACTTAGATAAATTCGACGTAGCAGTGGTGATGCGGAAGGTCTTTAAACAATGGAGAGTATCCGGATATTATACCGGACATCGTACTCTAAAATTGAGACCAGACACGTGGATCGTAGTCGCGATGGAAGACGGAGTGAAGCATTACAGCTGGCAAGAATGGGTGCCAAAGTTGGAAGCTTTAAAAGAAGGCGCTTTGTACGAGGCGACGATCTCCTGGAGGGACGTCCGAGCTCAGCTTCAGAAGCAGAGGTCCTTGGAACAAGTCAGGTTCAACAATCAAGTCAGACAATTCTTCTTAGAGAAATACGGGGAGAAAGTATTGGCTGAGTGGCGGAGCCAGAAGGACTCGCAGATATCCGACGAGGTGTTCCGACGGTTCTTCTTCCGAAGGAAGGACGATCGCCCCCAGGACTTGGAAGCTGATAACACCCCGTCGACGGGCAATAACGACCGGATCGATGACTATCCGGAAAACAAGGAGTCATATGTGGTTTCCTGGGAACCGGAGACGGGAGGTCTTATGGGAAATCAAGTGACCGACTCGAATTCCGCGCAGATCTCCCTGCTACCTGGGACGAAATACCTCGTGAGGATCGCCTCGAACGACGGACCCGGCAGCTTCCCCATTGAAGTGGACACCAGGCCTGGTTCCGTTCAAGCGAAGAGGATAGAGGGAATGCACGAGGTGTATCCTTGGGAGATCTTCTACGCCGTCTGCCTTTGCGCTCTCATACTAACCACCGTCATCGGTTTCGCGAAGGCCTTCAGAAGAGGTAAAAGCATCGAGGCTGAAGACGTCTGAGAAGGACGAACGACTCTCGCTGGGAGGGATAAAAATGACGAACCGTCGTCGACATAGACGCGATCTCAGGGATACGTTCGCTCCGGCTGGAGGAAGGATAGTAATCGTCATTTTCTAGATTCCTTTCTAATCGATCCTAGCCGCGTCCGACTCGCGTAGTTCGTGACACGTGACAATCTGTAATTTGCTAAACGATGTAAAATTCTATAACTATAGATAATTAGTTCTCGGACGTAAGCAGTTGGTTTAAGCACCTAGTAAAATAGTTTCTAAATTGTGTACACGAGTTCGCGAGACTTCGTTGACGTGTATGAACGAGTGTAATAAGACAGATGGAAGAAAAACTGTACAGACTCTCGGATATTTTTCTACGTAATAGAGTTAACTAAATATTTCCTTGCTCAACGCGCAACGAACAGACTGTACCAGAGTTCCTATCCACCAAGAAAGAAGGATTGGCGCCGTTTCTAACGCCAGCATCTGTATTTATTTGTACATACTAGCTTGTAAATAAATGACACTTACGAATAAATTGCTTCGGATAAAAAATTCATCCTTACCAATTTTTCCCTTGTAAATCGCGTGGTTTATGGAGACTCCGAAACTCGCGTAAGCGCCTTAGGTTCGACCAGGACCTGAAATCCCGCTTTTGTGACGGACCACCTTGTCTACGGATAAAAATCGATCTGACGAGGGGTCCCCAAGCGTTTTCATCGAATTTAGAAAGGGTCTAGCCTCCCGTATCGAATGGATTCAGAATGGATTATAGCTTCGGCGAATTGAATATTCCAAAAATCCTATCGACCTGGTCTTTTATAAGAATTTTAAAATAGGTTTCCAAAGAATTCGGG
>NW_017148332.1:0-746 GCF_001652005.2 Ceratina calcarata | reverse complement strand
CAAATAAGATGTAGAATTAAATAAAAAAAAAGTATCCCATCGTTTGCAACAATTTTAATTGCCGTCCTCGAATCGACATGCCTGCCTTTAGTCGAAATGTCATTAGAATAGAAGCTCGGATCCTGAAGAAAGTTCCAGGAACGTTAATTTCCTTTCGAACCGCTGGGAGGGAATGGCTTCTCTTGAAGAGGAGCATTGAACTTTCCCGAGCGAATAATAAACTCGTTGTGAGTCGACAAAAAAGTAAAACGGGGAGAGCTTCTACGTACACGCGTAGTTTCCATGCGTAGCGCGGTGTCGCACGCACTCATACAACGACCCGGCGCCGCCACCAACACGTTCGCGGTTAAAAAGTGTGCCGTGACCTCGAACAAGGTCCCGTTATCCGAGTCCGAAGCCTTGGACGCGGTCGTCCTCAGTCTGGACTCGGAAGTCAAGCAAAGATGATACTCCTGCTCGCTTGTCTCAGCCTCTTGATCGGTCCCGGTGAGCTGGGCGTGTTGAACAATGGCCCGGCCGTTGGTGTCACCGCCGTTTTCGGCATTGGTGTACTGCCTTTCGGATTCGCCGCCACTGGAGCCAGGTAAGTCTCTTTATTAATTATTATTCTTATCGATTGTTCGAGTCATGAGTGTATCTCAATCTTAAGTAAAATAATTGATAAAATCCAATTTAAATAATTCTTTCATGAGTGTATAAAATCTGCAGTTCAGTGAAAAGATAGAAATATCAAAATCTGATCTTAC
>NW_017148331.1:146483-147854 GCF_001652005.2 Ceratina calcarata | reverse complement strand
ACCAAAGAGAGTAATACACGTAGAATCTCGTAACATGACGACTTTTCATCTCATATTTCGATGAAGAGGGAAAAAAATAAAAAATATAGGTCACAGCACGTATTCCTCTGGAAGGCATGCAACGTTTGCAAATTTTTATCGTATAGCTTACGAGTTATTCGAAGACTTCGTGTTACGCGAGACTCACCCTGTATACAAATTTTTCTTAACCCCCTCAACTGCCATTTACTTTCAGGCAGGTTCTTATATTGGAAATCGAAAACTACCCCCGAAGTATATCATAAAAGTTACCTCCCAGGTCTCCCTATTCTTAAGCAATTTATCCAGCAACACGAGCTGTACAACAACGATTAATTGCATATTATTAAAATATGATCTAATATTTAAAATCGAGAACTACCCTCGAAGTATGTTATGGAATTTAATTCCCAGGTCTCACTATTCTTAAGCAATTTATCCAGCAACACGAGTTGTACAACAGCGGACAGCGCCGAAAACACGTGAGAAAAAAGAGGTACATTAGAGATCGGTGGGACGCGAAGCGAAGGGTTGCCAGAGCGGGGCTTTTTACCCGCGATTTACATGATACGTCTCGTCTCTCGGAGGATCGACTCGACATCAAAGTTGGAAGGCCGAGCGTCGTTTGCGGCGGCCGCGGCCTAGCCTGGAGGTGGAATGGCGCGCAGGTAGAACGCAAGAAAGGTCGGTCGGCCCCTCAGATGCTCGCAATTAATAAGAGCTTAATGGGGGCCGATATAGCGTTGCCACGCTCGCCGGTACCCGTCCGTTTCTTGGCCGTCTCTCCCACCGAAATCATCGATGCCGACGACAAAAAGCCACGCCACGGCCGTAAAACATTTCGCTTCTACTATGTTTCGTTGAGACCTGATGCCTACGCTACGTCGACGCAAAAAGGGCCGCCCTCTTCTTTCCTGATTCTCGCGGTCGAATTGTGCAAGAGAAGAAAGTTTGTAACGCAGCGCGGAGATTAGAAGAGGCGACAGACACGAAGGAAAAATTTCGGACCAGTCATTTCTGGATGAAGTAGGAAGAATAACGAAGCATATTCTTTAAAGAATTATGACATGTAAATTCTTGACAATTTTTGCTCTGATTTACCAGAATAATTTGGTTATAATCACATAAATTGATTGTACATACGAATATAAAATCGAACTGTATGAACTCATATTTTGCACTATTTTTACGTGACAGAACCAGGCAAAAATTTCTCACTATCTCTTCACTTTCTAATTTCATATGAAATTATAAAAGACAGTAAGTAGAAATTGGAACATTTATCATACCATAGGTCACGAATTCATTTGGAATCATCAATGAATGATTTAAAACTTGCCTAATCAGTCTGAA
>NW_017148331.1:141902-145972 GCF_001652005.2 Ceratina calcarata | reverse complement strand
ATATTATTAAAATATGATCTAATATTTAAAATCGAGAACTACCCTCGAAATATGTTATGGAATTTAATTCCCAGGTCTCACTATTCTTAAGCAATTTATCCAGCAACACGAGTTGTACAACAGCGGACAGCGCCGAAAACACGTGAGAAAAAAGAGGTACATTAGAGATCGGTGGGACGCGAAGCGAAGGGTTGCCAGAGCGGGGCTTTTTACCCGCGATTTACATGATACGTCTCGTCTCTCGGAGGATCGACTCGACATCAAAGTTGGAAGGCCGAGCGTCGTTTGCGGCGGCCGCGGCCTAGCCTGGAGGTGGAATGGCGCGCAGGTAGAACGCAAGAAAGGTCGGTCGGCCCCTCAGATGCTCGCAATTAATAAGAGCTTAATGGGGGCCGATATAGCGTTGCCACGCTCGCCGGTACCCGTCCGTTTCTTGGCCGTCTCTCCCACCGAAATCATCGATGCCGACGACAAAAAGCCACGCCACGGCCGTAAAACATTTCGCTTCTACTATGTTTCGTTGAGACCTGATGCCTACGCTACGTCGACGCAAAAAGGGCCGCCCTCTTCTTTCCTGATTCTCGCGGTCGAATTGTGCAAGAGAAGAAAGTTTGTAACGCAGCGCGGAGATTAGAAGAGGCGACAGACACGAAGGAAAAATTTCGGACCAATAATTTCTGGATGAAGTAGGAAGAATAACGAAGCATTCTTTAAAGAATTATGACATGTAAATTCTTGACAATTTTTGCTCTGATTTACCAGAATAATTTGGTTATCACATAAATGGACTGTACATACAAATATAAAATCGAACTGTATGAAGTCATATTTTGCACTATTTTTGCGTGACACAACCAAAAATTTCCTACTATCTCTTCACTTTCTAATTTCATATGAAATTATAAAAGACAGTAAGTAGAAATTGGAACATTTATCATACCATAGGTCACGAATTCATTTGGAATCATCAATGAATGATTTAAAACTTGCCTAATCAGTCTGAAGAGCCCATACGAAGGCATCATACAATGTTACGTATTTTGATCATTGACTGTTTTCATCTTCTGAAGACCGAAGGTCTTCCCGAAGGCCATTTCCTTCAGAGAAAGTCGAGGCTCGAAGGGGTTGGAAATAAGATTCGCGAATGTACTCACCAGAGAGGGGTGCGTAGGGGCCGTGCGGGTACGGGGGTGCGGTGGAAGCGTCGACGAGCGACTGCGACGGCGTTGCCGAGGGCCAGTCCTTGTAGGAGGCCGCGGGGTGCGCGTGGTGCGCCGCATGAGGGCCGAGACCTCGCGCAGCGCCTAAGAGCAGACCGCCGTAACTCGTCACCGCCGCCATGTTCGGATGTTGATAGTCGTGCACCCTGTAAAACAGATCGTGGAAATCGTATTCGACGTCTATCGTCACGGAAACTTATTGCCCTGTAGCGATTTACTGGGTGCAAAGGGATGGCGGCTGGTACGAGACAGAACGGGGGTGAACGCGTGAAAGGAGATAAAAAAAGAGTCATGGAAATGAGAAGGGGAGAAAGAAAAAGGGGAGAGGATCAAAGAGAGAGAAAGAGAGAGAAAAAGAGAGAGGACACTCCGATATCGTGCCTCTTCTCAAGAACGGTGACAGACTGGTAATTTATACGGCAACCGACGCGAGATCAGCGCTAAAGATCTCCCGAGCGGAGGTACCTGCTCCCGACGGTTTTCTGTATTTTTCACGTCTCGTTTTCTCTTTGCCGCCACTCTCTCTCCGTCTCTCTCTCTCCGTTTCTCCTTCTCATCATTGCTTTCGCTCCGCTCTGGTTCTACCCTCCTCGCTTTAAGATTGTACGAACCCTTAAATGAAAACAATGACGAAACACTGAAACTTCGACAATTATATTAGCTACTACATTAATAAGACACTGTAGAAAATTTTTTCTAAAAGTTAATCGCTTCAAATATCAGATATAACTTTTTGTCACATTTCTTAAGAGATCCTACGGCTCATACAATCTTAACAGCATTTCTCTATTTCTCGTGATTTTTCTCTCATATTTTTATTCTATTCTTTCTCTTGCCACGTCTTGTACACGCCACGATATTCGTGTCGCGCCTGCTGGAGGTGGACTTTTAGAATGCGTGAAGAATCAGTTGCATTATCGGTCGTTAATCGAATCCCCAATCCCAAATTTTGCTGATTTATCTCATGCGATGCGACTCACTCGTGAGGCGTGTGCTCAATCGAATTTGAAACGGAGCACGCCACATGGCGAAGCGATTCGATCAAATACTCCACTGGGATTCGTCTAATTATGCACCGTGTTAATGAGAATTAACGTGCAGAACGGAACAGAAAATATTATAAATATATTGCGGATTTTATACGAAAACTGAATATGCAAAAAATATAAACACTGTTATGTATAAAAATATAAAAAATATCAAAAGCAGAATGTATATTGAAATATTTAAATGTCAAGAAAAATTGTTTTAAACTGCTACCATAAATACTTTATTTTACATAAAAATCCGCAATCTAATGGCAAATTATGATTATAAGTTATGAATAGACCGCGCATGTTTATGCAAAGTAAAACATTAAAAAATGTGTTCTAAAGACTGAAATATGAGTACAGCTTTTGATATCCTGAATAATTTCATGCATTAAACACAGCATTTATAGTTCCTGTACAATCAATTTCCTTATAAATTGCATAAAACCTAGAGACTGATTATGAGATATCGGATACTTTCAAGCTGACAGGTAATACGTGAATAAAATGTTAACCAACGTAGGCACTGATCTAAGAAATTTTTTGAAATCGCGATTGGTAAAAGACGTATAAGATTTACGACTATTAAGGAATGCGAAGGAACTACTAATTAATTCGAGCGCGAGTACCTCGAAAATAACCGAGGAAATAGGATTAGGACAAATTTTCTTAAGTATAAAACGAAGAATGTTTGGAACGCTAACCTGTGGTGATACTGTGAATAATGCGAATGCCATGGATCCGTTGGATACTCGTACACCTCGCCGGGATGCTTCCAGAACGAAGGGGGGAAGTTCCTCATGGACATAGGAGAGATGTTCTCTGCAAAAAGATAAAGTTTCCTCAGTACCGATACATCCTTTACGTCGAATCGATGAATATTTAAATATTCAGCATGTTTCAAACAATAACACATATTTCCATGGCTTAGATAAAAAGTGACTGATCAAAAGACTTTTAAACTGAAAATACATCCCCTGAATATTATGACACACATTACTTTATCTGACATTCTATAATCTGGAATATACGCTTATCTCCTATCACTATAAATTAGAGGATACCTGAAGTGTTCCAGTATTTGCATTTTAAATTAGCAAGTCATGAAATGAAATCGATAGTTAGTTTACACTAATACATTGAGGCAACTTTTTCTACGAAATACGAATCGCAGTATTAACGGAAGAACAGGACGTAGTGAAAGGGGAATAAAAATAACGGTGAATATCGCTGAGCCAGTCGTAATCGATTCACGATCGATTATATTTATCTGCAGCCTTGATAGATCGGGTTATTTTTTATTCGAAGGTTGAACGAGTCGGCTGGAATGTTTATTAAAATATTTGTATCGTTTCCCACGGGCCTTAGCACGCGATTCTTTCGGGGCTGGGCTGACGATAAACGGGTAGCCGGATCCCACGGGATCGAACCGCGCGACAGAAAGGTACCGCTCGGTTGTTTTACAAGCGACCACTCCGAAGCCAGAAGCTTGTCGTGTATCCTCCTCCGCGAGTCTCCTCCGGGTCCTTGGTCCCGGGATTCCTTTTTCCCTCTCCGAAACTCCTTCCTTCGCCCAATCCAACACACATATCCGAAAGCTGAATCAACCAGCCGACGATTTATGTATACTTCTAGTTCTTCTTCCTTGATCCCATTCCCACTGCGACGTCGACAAACGCGTCGAACGATTTTTTATACATACGCTTACTCGAGCGATTTATAGCTTCATTGATGCAATTAAGAAAATGTTGAAATATGCTCAGTGCATGATTTTTTGTGTTCTTTTTTATGCCAGACCTACCGACAGTCTGTTTATACT
>NW_017148331.1:119367-140008 GCF_001652005.2 Ceratina calcarata | reverse complement strand
GTGTACTTCTCTTCTAATTTCGATATTTAATGAGTTACATAGGATTATTCGGCATTTTATTGATGTTGACAAAATCCGACCATTCCAGCGTCGAAACGGCGAACTTTTGGAAAAAAATTTCGTTTTTCCTCAATAACTTCTAAACCGTTGGTCGTACGGGAAAATTGCATAATACCTTTCTTGTAGAGGACGACGAGATCTACAATTTCCATGTAAAAATTTTTCGCTAGCATTAATAGTTAACGGGTTATTAACGAAAAACGAAAAAACAATTTTTTGCAAATTACTCGTAAACTATTGACGCTAGCGAAATGTTTTTATACAGAAATTATAGATCTCGTTGTCCTCTACAAAAAAGATCTGATGCAATTTTCTCGTATCTCAAATGGTTTGGGAGTTATTGGCCAAAAACGAAAATTTCGCAAAATCTGAAGGGGTACCCCTTGGAAAAATATCGGAAAAATAAAAAAAATTTTTTTTCGCAAAATATGGAAAAGTGCTTCATGTGCAGAATATCCAAATTCGATTTTTTCGACAACGAAGCGTCAAACGAAAAAATGTTATTCCTATTTTACATTTTCCAGTATCATCCCCTGTTAGGCTCCACCATCCGTTCAGTCACACCCTGTATATTTTTTAGTGATAATTACCAGGAAAATTATTAATGACAAAAATATGTTAATTGACAATTAATTGCTTGAGATATTTCTATTTCCGGTTTCACAGACTCTTCGTAGGAAGGTTGTATATAATCGAATAAGAACTCGCAAAATTCGGTTTGGTCAAAATTTCTCCTAGCGATCTGCGAGTGGCGAAAGGGCCCGAAGCTCGATACTATAATCCGATTGGGTATCGGGTCGTCCCGGTAACAACTGACCCGCGACACTTTCGGCATAAAGAAGTCATGGGGCCGCATTGTTTCCCACGCGTGGAATGCCGGAATGGAGGAGGGTCGGAGCCTGGCCTCTCCGTATACCCGGGGACGAAACGCGTAAAATACCTTCTCGTTGGATTGGCCGCGCCGCACGGCATCAACCTCCTACACACGTATCAAGAAAGATTGACTAACTATCGCGTTAAATATTGCGATTTGCTTAACGGAGGAGATGCGAGATAGCGGAACGGAAACCGGCCCCCACGCTCTTCTTCGTACCACGTTCCTACCTCCAACCCCCGGTTCCCTTCTTGCTGCATCGCCGACGTTTCCTACCTCCTACTTCTCCTCCTCTTCTTCCACGCTAACCCTCTCTGCCTCCTCGACATCCCTCTGGCCCCCGGCACGCTGGCCTCGGCCGACTGTCCTTTATTTATTAACGCAATTAAAGAAACAGAGTGTCGAGCGTCCACGGTCGGCTTTCTACTGTGCCGATGCCGCGGCTCGGAAAGGGACAAGATTCAATTCTACCCGTCGGTGACGTAAGCAAAAAGGGCTGTCGATTAGGATAAAGCGAAAAAAGAACTACTCGTCGCTAAACTAATTCCGGTGATGCCGGAGAGCTATACCAATCGCAAGATACAAGTAGATACTATTACTAATTAGCTTTATTTATGTAAGTGTAACGCGCGTTAGGCTGGTAATAAACCTAATCACTTACTAGCTCACCATTTATTATAACCAGACGGTCCGAAGCGAACGGCTCGGAGCCAGATCGCGGCTCAACGAGCCTCGCAGAGGACAGATTCACGAACCAGGCTCGGACCATTAATTTTTTTCCAGAGTTCATCCATTTCGCCGGGCCTCGGTTCGCGCCGAGCCGGTAATGATTCACTTTTAGCTGTTCACCGAGCAGCACGGTCATCGATCGTTCGGCCGCGGTCGCGATAGCTCGATACAAATGTACTCGGTAAATCTTCGCCGCGGCGGTGTTTCATTTCGCGGAAAATAATCGTCCGACACGCAACGGGGGATGAGTCCCGGCTACGTGCGTGTGTACTAGTTTATGTGTGCGCACCGTCGGCGTCGACGCGTGGCGTTGGCGCCAAGCCAGAAGGTGCCTCTATAAAGACGTCGCGCGTCGCGGTGCCGCGATTCGTCAAAACGTAACCCACAGCAGATTGATGTGGCGGTGCGACCGGATGGCTCGTTATTCTGATTGCGAGTTACCCCGCGCGGGCACAGCCGACCAAAGAGATATACCCATTTAAGTTCGTCGGGGAAATTAATGGCGCGTTCCAGTCTATTTCCGATTTGTAGTTGATTTCGCATAAGTATTGCCGCAATAATCGCAGAAACAGTAGTTCACTCAGAAACTGATTACACAAATCTACTGATTATAATGTGCAACATTTGACATAAAATTAATTGTACAATTATTTCACGAATTATTAATAATAAACCCTCATTAGTATAATACTCGTTTTATTCAGAATTTGATTCTTGATTGAAATTCGAGAAAAATATTGGGCATTCTATTTAAAAACTGAAGTTGTTCCTTATGTCCCATTAAAAAAACAGATCGTATCACTGCATGTCTCCTTAGAGACCATGAAACACTTGCTTAAAGATTTTTATCATACAACCTTACAGATTATTCGAAGTCGTCATGGTACGAGACTCACCCTGTATATTATTCTCCACTGTGTATTAAAACGACAGGAATATTTAGTATTTAAATTATGATAACTAATTAAATTGGCAAACATAATAAATCGTGGAATGTAAGATCAATCGGGGATGGAATAGAATCGTGTGAGCTCGCGACGTTCTCAATTACGGCAGCGGCACGTTAAAATGGCGACATGTCATTGATTACACGGTAATTTTCGTGCGTGTGATCCGTGCCTCCGAGCGTACGAGCCGCTTAGTGAAAAAGCCTGAGACCCAGGATGAGGGTATCGCTAATCTCGCGGTGATCCCTTTGAAGAAGCCAGGAGGATGTCTTGTAAAGGCCGTGTCAAGTAATTGCGTCTCTGTTGCGCCGCGATGGCCGGCGTACGGGGCGTTAATTTGACGCCACCGACTGGAACGACACGCTCAATTTCCCGAACTCAACGATACCGCGGCGCGCCGACGCGACGACGGCGTCGGATCTTCGTTGCGTTCCCATCAGACCGAACTGCACACAAGCGCCACGATAAGCTGGTTTCTCTAAACCCCCTCCTCCCCGTCCTACTTGGAATTAACCCTTTGAACGGATATACGAACGCTGATAAACGCGTACAATTTTTCAGCATGAAAATACTGATGAATGATTCGGAGTTCTAATTGGCTTCGATACGCACTACTTTTTATTTTCTCTTTAATTTCTTGAACGTCTGGTTATGAATGAATCATTCTACTTACGACTTCGTCGATAGTAAGATTAACGCTAAACCTATCGATGGAGTCTAGATTAATTGACACTGATATTTTAGTTTCATATCAGTTTAAATAATAATGACAACTTTAACAATATAACAAAACAATTTTCGTATTTTTTATATTTTGTATAGAAAAATTTAACAATTATTAATTAGCATAATAGTTTTAGTGTCAATTTCCTAAATTCAGACACAAGCAAACTCTTTACTCATATTATAAAATGCACTGTGCATGTGTATTGTCTTAATTTTTATTGTGACGTGATCATTCTTTCAATAAAATCTGATAAACGAAAGGAACATTAAATATTAACAGGAACAGAGCTCATATTGCATTCAAGGTCGTAATTCAGAAAAATTGTGACGCGGACTGTTACTATAGGGGAATGACTTCTTGCCACGGGAGAAATTGCATTTGGTAGGCTTTTGCCCGGTTACCAGCCGGTACCAGGAGCGGCTGGCACACGCTTAAGGGGATCGAAGAATGCGGACGATACGACTGGCCGATAAAACGTTTTGCCCTCGAATGCTCGCCGATACGGGAGCATAACCGACGCGATCACGATTATCCTGCTTTCTTGTGGACACCGCCTTCGAAGGACTACTGCACGTGCGTAAACCGACAACGCACAGCTCAGATGAGTCTGTACCTACTACATCATCTTCTGGTACTGTTAATAATTGCTATATGACCAACCATTTATTATAACATTTATTAGATAGTTATTTCTATTTTTAAGAAATCATTTTTGAGTGCAAAAACAACTTAGTCACTAAAATAGTTTTAAGGGCCAAAATTTACCCTGAAGGGTTTTAAGTTACCCTCCCTCAAACCTTAAAGATACGTGTACACAATATTCCTGCGAGCTAACTAGCAGATTTTGACTGGACTCCATCAAAATCACTGTTCTTTTAGAAATCCTCACAGTTGTATATTTCGTACTTGGAAATATAAAGTCACATCGTGATTAATGAAGTTAATTTTCATCCATTTCCCGAATACAGCATAAGGAAGTTACTTTGTACAGGACTCGTTCCCAGTAATCGATTAAGAAAGTTATTTCACAAGTTCCATTTATGAAATCTTTTAAGCCTTTCTTTTGACTTGTAGTGCAAGATTTTTCTAGATTTCTTATTAATGGATTTCTCTGGTACTTTGATTTGCGTGTTATGTATGTATTTTCAGACATATTCATTGATTATTTTTGTGCACAGTCTTGGTTAAATGTAATCGACTTTCTCACTCATTAGCCGGGGAAATGTATTATCGTTATAGGTACGGGGCTAATAACGTCTTTAGCTTGGTTGCTCGAATCTTGAATTAATTGATAACCGTAAAAGGAGTGACGTGATTAAGGAAAGCTAGTAACGCAGGGCGCCGCTTTGATGTACCACGGAAATCGTATACTGTCCAGTCTCGTTTGATAAATTTTCCACGCGTTGATAACGTTAAAATATAGTTGAATATTCCAGGAAATTTTATTGGCGCACGTCTTTCAGACCGGTTAGAATCATACATTTTTTTCTGAGGTATACTTGATGATCCTGAATTTTGCTAATATAATTTTTTAAGATCAGTTTCCAATCATGAACATTCTATCCCATCGTTAACATTTTGTATTTTGTTTCACGTGAAAGAAGTATCAAAGGGAATCTCAATTTCACGTGAGATCCTTCTCCAAAGGAACCCGAAACACTGTCCAATTTAATAAGGCAATAGCCGCGGAAGCTCGCAGCGGGGGTCGCAAACACGTGCCGCAGCACGTTCGAACAATTCCCCGCTCTTCTTATCGGCTGGCTCTCTTCCTTGGTCCTCCCCGCGGAGGGTGTCTTTGTTCCCGGGGCGCACACGCCCGTCGAGCGAGAGACGTTCGCTCCTTGTACGTACGTTAGTCGACATACCGCGGCTAAAACTGTCTCCTCAGCCTCCGTCTCTTCTACTCCTCCTCTCGCGCTCGCTCGCCTCTTCTCCCTCATCCCCGGTACGGTTCGCTCTCTCCCTGAGTCAGCGTGCGACTCGTAGAGAGCCGGGAGAGGCGCGGAAGCTCTTAATTTACCTTTCCTACGCCGTGAAAGCGCGGTCGCGATGGAACGACGACGAAGAAGAAGCTCCGGCAGGGGGAGAGGCGCGCGACGGCACATAACAATTAGGTCGTGTTGTCTTGAATTCTAAGCAGGCTAGTGAACTGATCCTGCCGAGGCACTGCCGCGAGATAAATGCGGCCTTAAACGATACCGATATAGACGGGCTGCTACGCCGATCGCTTGCCAAACTCGAACCGTGACAACCCCCTATCCCTGCTCGCTGGCCTTTCTCGTTAGCCGGCTGTTTCTTTCGGCAACTTTCGGCCCTTCAACGGGATCATTCGTCCCGCCGCATCGACTATCTTTCCAGAGGTCCATTCCTTTTCGGGACGATATGAATGTTTCCTTCTCGGTACCCCTTTTTAACCCGTCGATATCGTTCCGCTCTTCGTCGCATGTATTCTGATGAGTATTCCTCTCATCGCGTCAGTTTATTCTGATCGATTTTGCGCCTTGCCTGATATAGGTGACAGGTTTTTCGTTTTGCCGGTCTTTATGGTATGTGCAACGACGTGTCCTTCTTTTGTTAATTCATTTCTGCGAAGTTTCGGCTTGCCAAATATAGCTGACACGTTTTGGTCATCCGAGAATTTTTATCTATTCGATTTTAAGAGATCTTTTTATTCCTCGTTTACCCTTTTATGCCGTTCCCCTATTTCCATCCGTGGTATTTTTTCCCACCCTTCCTCTGTCCCCCGAGGAACACCTTCTTCTTCTTCTTCTTCTTCTTCTTCTTCTTCTTCTCCTTCGTCTCCTTCCACCGGCCGACATGCAGCGGGGGTTTTAAGTCCCCGAGTACGACGACGGTACAATTGTTACGAGGCTTGTTAGCGTTGTCGCGGGCTAATGGCGCACTTTATTATCGGTCTCTCGCTCTGTTCGCGTCGCACATCCGCGCCGCGATGCGTTTTAAATCACCGCCCTTTGATGCATTAGTCCCGGTCCCTTTCTCGCGCTGTCCCATCTTCGGGCCGCGTGCTCCGATGACGTCCGACCGTCGAAACGAGATCCTAATTGGAACGAATCGCGCCTGGCTACTTATTCTCACGACGCGCGGACACACCTACTTTATTTCAATTCCGCTTATCACGAACATTTTATTTCTTTTTTTTTTAATTTAATTTCGCACCGTAGAGTCTCTTATTTTTATAGAGTTTATGAAGAAATCGTTCTGTCTCTTAGTGAAAACAATTCTTAGTTCTAAAGTGCTGCGCTCCAATTCTTCGCAATTATTAGAATCTTTATGGAATATTTTATTTCAATTACTCACCCTTCTTGTCGTGCGCCAACGCCCTTTGAAAATGTTCTTCTACCTTGGACGCGGCATCCTCTCTGTAGTGAGTGACGACCACGCAATTCGGGTTCAGGTACTGCGCTCTGCTCTCGCCGTCGTCCGAATCCTCCCCTGCGGTACCGGTTCCCACAGCTTTAACCCAGTTAAAAAAAATCATTCATAATTTTTTGTAAATTAAAGAAAGCAAGTAGAATAGAATTATTTATTGAAAGAGATTCTATGTAACATACCGTCCGTCGATCTGTCGTCGTCTAACGTTCTCGAAGGTTGCGCTGTAGTCGATGCGAGGGGTGGCCGTGGCTGAGGAGTTGGCCTTGGCGATGCCGGGCTGGGTGCCGAGCCGACGGAACCGGCGCTACTCGGTTGCCCTTGGGGGACGCTTCCACCGGCCGGGCAAATTTCAATACCCGCTGCACCGAGCGATCTTTGGACATTCAACTGGAGAAACAAAGTATATTTTCTTATTTAATACTTTTATTTAATTCTATTATTTAAGTTAAAGATTAGTCAATCACTGGCCCCAAAAATGTTTCTATTAAGCCTACTGGCAACTGAAGTAATTTCATGACATTTCTGTATTTATTATCTTCTACATATTCCTGAGATTTTTAAATGTTTCACAGGGTGTAAGCCTTCTTGATTATCAGATAATTAAAAAATGTAACAAATAAAAAAATGTTTGCACAGAGTTGTCACGGTTTAAATAGAATTCGTGTTGTTACATTGAAGCATCTCGATTTGTGCGGCAAGACGTTCACACGATTCGAATAAGTAATTTCCGCAAGTAGTCACGCAACAACTAATTAAGACCAAGATCATGAAGCATTTAATTTACATCGTTGATTTGACAAATATTTATTTCTGTATTAAAGAAAAGTTGACCTAAGTATTTCCCTAAAGCTTTTATGCATATTTGAATTCTATCAATTTACAATTCCATTGCTTGAGGATGTCCCAATCATTCCAATGCCATTCTACAATCAATAGCAAAGCATCATGAACCATGCGGCTAAATTTCAACCCTCGTGGGAGGAATATCGATGTCTGCATCGACGTTTCGAGAGTACTAAAATATTACAAGCTCAAGAGGACCGCGAACAACGAAACGGTCGCCGAGGAGAACATCCGCTGGGAACGGCGCGGACAATTCCAGAGATTTTACCACCCTCGAGCCGGTACCCGCCACCCCCTGGCTCCGCTCCAACCCCGATCGTCTGTCTGCCAGTCACTCGGCGAATCCGTCGTCGTCTCGGTTGACGTTTAGTAGGTAAATCGTACGGTACCGAGTCCTTAGAAGAGAGGGTAAACCTCCATTGAGCACATACCGACGCCAGGCGTTGGCGTCCATTGTACGCCCCGCCGCTGCTCACGGTCCGGGGCAGACTGCAAATAGCGGCGAGAGCGAGCTATGCTATGCTATGCGCTGGCATCGTCACGGCCGCTCGCAATGAGACCAAATAGGACGTAATGCTCGCTATTCATTAGATCCTACGGATGCAAATGCCACGCTGGGTCATGGCATTCTGCTCGAATTTTTTCAACCCGCGCCTCGTCGCGCCGAACCGATCGCGTGCACGACACGACAAGCCAACTATTCGACCACGCCGGATCGAAAGATGGCAGCCGAGCGAGCGTCGGGACGCTCCGACGACCCTTGTTCGAGGCATCCCTCGAAAGGACACAGGTTGCGGTGGTGCGGTGGTATTAATTCGGGATAACCCCTCCTTAGGTTCAAACATGATTCCCTGCTTCGGAATTGTGTCTTTTATATACATATACTAAAAGACGATTCATGATTTGTATCTCTACTTCAAAAGAAATAAATTTCCTCTTAAACGTCGTTTTTTATCTTTATCAGACATGGCTGGAAACTGAAACTTGATTTTCCAAAAATTAGATTTATAGACAAAGAAGTCACTCACAATTATAATTTATTTATATATTTTCATCTAAAGGCACTATAGTTCATTATTCCTTCCTGTCATTATTTTAAGATAATTTAGTTTTTAAATATGTTAAAGAAAAATCATGTTATCTAGTACAAGTACAATGTTTTACAAAGATTTTCGCAATTTTCTTATCGTGTTAGAGCGAAACCGTGTTGTAGGAGGACTACCTGTACTCGATTTTGTAAAATCCATTGGTATACAACGCGAAAATTAAATATAAACTATAACAGTGAACAATAATAATAACTGAGAATGGCATAATACTATTGTAGATGAAATACACGGTCAAGAATAATTCATTTGCAGAAAGGGGTAATGATATACTCAGTGTTTGAGGTAGATCTGGAGAAAATATTTGCCTGGATTAGTCAAATGAATCTGATTTATCACATCTTATCTAATCAATGATTCTTCGAAGTCTCAAACTCATTTATTTATGTCTAAGGATTCGAACGTCTAATCCTCAAACTGGCAAAACAGAACAAACCTCTTAGCTTCTAGCAAACGGTTTTCACAGAACTAGTCGTAAAATCATCGCGAATTACAATTGACGTCAATTGCTATCTCTATGAATTATCTACGATAAAACAAGAAGATCGCCACAGATAGTGGTACATCGTACACCGTTAGTCCAGCGATTTGCCGGGTTAGAAAGAGAACAACGAGCCACGAGGTCGATCAATTCCGCGGGCATAATCCGGCCGGTGGTTATGCGAGGAACTCGGAGGACGCGCGCGCTTTTCGAGCGGAAACCAGCCAAGCATGCACAATTTTAATCTGGCTCGTGCTTTCTGCGTTCGACCGGCGGCCGTCGATCGGCGCTCCGTCGAGGGAGTCGAAGGTCGATAGATTGACGAGCGATCGAAAGTGAACGGCGGTGGGTATACAAAGTCTACGGCCGATCCTGACGCATTACTCACGCGCGATGACGGCCAACCCGGGAAAAATATGACCGTGCGAATGCCGACAACGGCCAGCAGGATTTCCCGGCAGGCATCGAGGCCAGATGCTTTCCTACCGATTTCCTGAACGAGGCAATCCGCCGACAGAAAGTCAGTCGCGCTAAGAATTGCAGAGAATAAATTAATTAGAGAAATGTATCTCTTAAGAGACTAATCGGTAAAGAATTCTTTCTTAAATTCTTCAAATAAATGATGATCACAATTAGCTTTGGAGGTTTTAAACGATTATTGAAACTTCATCCTGAATCACGATAGCACAACCGAAAGCTGCTATTTGCTGCCGAATACGTTGACATAATCTGAATATTGGACGACAGGCGTCGTTTCATCAATTCAGTCGTAATAAAAATATCGTAGATACAGTGTTCGTCCGCGGTTTCGAAATAAGCGGAGAAGCCAGACCGAGTAAATGAATTCTGCTCGCAGGGACTCGCGTATATTAGCAGGAAGATAAATCGGGGATGCTCGCGCGCGGTCCAGCCGATATTCATTACGGCTAGTATCGTACCTGACGGCGCGGCCCGCGCGCCGCCGAGCCGCGTTGGTACATCGATCCTCGCGATCGTGCCGAACGCGATCGTAATGATCCAAGAAACCGTCCGCGCGCGAGTTGCATGCCATCCCGACGCGATGATAAAGAACGAGCGAGCGTAGTTGCGCGCACCATAGGCAGTCGGTAGCCATTATTGTTGCGCAAACTATCGAGGATAAATCTAGCCGACCGACGGCCGCGTATGAATTATAAGCTCAATGGGGCGAACCGAGAAAATTCGTCTCTGTTCTCTAAGATATAGTCAAATTTTCCGATAAGTATTGTGAGAATGTCTCAGCTTCATTTTTGAATTTACGAAGCGAGTCAATAAGAATATTTAAAATAATTTATAATTTGTTACAAGAAGAAAATTAATTCATTAAATGCGAAATTCATATAATGCATTTTTTAATAAAATCATAGAGGAGCTTCAAGAAGTTTGTAGATAAAACATATTTATATTCGGAGAATTTGTAAAATTTTTATTGGAAATTATAATACAACTTTCTACAATTAAGTATGAAATACAACATTAAGCAAATGACCTAAGCTTTTATGTAATAAGTTTTATCGAAGGTCTGCTTGAAATAATCAGTTACTTCTTATCGATTCAACTTGTATTATTCAAGAAGAACAAGATTATGCAGTAGAATCACGATTACTCGTTTTATTCATGTAAATCGTAATCAGTGTTGAAATGATGAACGTTTAAATTGTTCGGATGATGAATTACGGTTTGAAACTGAACAGTTACAATCGCATCGTAGAATATGTGCGTCTGCAATCCTCGTCATTCGACGCCACGATACACGCAATTGCAGTTGCGTACGTGTCGCCGTGGCCATTATTGTTGCGCGAGTCCCTGCGAATGGGAACAGTCGACAAATAGAGGCGAACGTGATGTTAAGTATAAGTTTAACCCTGGCAAATGGACCGAGGGACGCGCACGGTCCATTTCTCGGCAATGGCACGCTTCGCCAGAAATTCAAGGGGGAATTGTGTTAATTATTCGTATGAATATAAACATCGACGGTGCAAAATGGTAATAAAATTTTCGAGAATCTAAAGATATTACAGGAATTATAAAAATCCTTTTCTAATTAAACGTCAATTTTATACATAATTACAGTTTCTCAATGATCGAAGGATTTTGTTTAATAGTTTCTTACTAATAAATTTCGAAAGACATCTGAAGAAAAGAAGTCGTTGCCTGATACTTTCTAATACGAAGAATACCTCAAGGAAACGCTTCGCATTCTGCGCACGATTTTCATCGTGACAAATCTCATTAGTGTCCGTTTCTCCGAAGAATAACATACTTACGCTTAATTAGTTGTTTCAATACATAAACGCTGGCAGATTTATTTAGTAGTTTATTCTATTTCTCTTAATTCTCTTTATAAACCAATTTAGTAACGTGACATCATTTTCATCAAATACTCTCTTATGGAAAATATTCATTTGAAATAAGAAGGAAGCTACGCAAAATAATAATGACTTCATTTTTTAGATATAAATTAATTCCCTTCAGATTGTTTGACTTCAACTCACGATTTTTTCTCAAAAATTCCTAAAATCATGCATTTTTACAAAAATTGCTATTTTTCTGAAACGATACTGGATACAGCATTTCTGTTTCCGGATTCGTCTTTAACATGACAGTCTTTATAAGAATCACTGGATATTGCAAACAAAATTTTGCGGTAGTGTAATATTTTCACATTCCGTTTTCTTACAAATGCATAAAATCCTGTCTACTAATAACCACCCGAAATTTCAAACGCTCATAAATCATATCATGCGACATTTCGCCTGCAGCTGAAAAGCATACTCGTCCAACGGCAACCAAAACTAAGAGCGCGACTGGTCCGCGTGAAAGTAAGCGATAACCTCGCATCCAACAAAGTCAGACTTGTGTTCTGATCCTCCCAATCGGTTTGTCCGCGGCTCCCGGTTCCCGTTGACAAGCAGCAACCGTCTTTGTCGCGTGTATATCGGGGCTAGTACCCCGCCTAACCAATTACGTTCATACATCAGCGGGTGGGTAGCGCACACGAAAATAAGCTGACGCTGATGTATGCCGTGACTGATGGCGGCACGCGTGGGACGAGAGGAAAGCCACGCTCTGCGGCTCGCTTTCTTTTTCGCGACGCGAAACTTACGCGTCGGATACGCCCCCGAGATGTTATCATTATCCACCATAATAAACTCAGGCACCGGCATTCCATGGGCTAGTAGATCACCGATGGCGCGGCGCGATATTGAAACGGCGAAAACCGGCGAGACGTCGAACTATGACCGCCGGCATTCGGGGAACGCGCAATTGATCATGAACTTGAGCAACGAGCGGTTGACCACGTCTGGATTTTCATCGTCTCGTGTCAATCCATTCTCCAAGCTGACGAATATCATTTTTTAAGATAAACAATCATCGTACAATTATTCTTTTTTTTACTAGCACTTGGAATCTCTTATGAGTATAAAAAATATCCTAATTTCTGTCCATTCTGATTTTTTAAGAAACATATTGAATTTCCTATTTATCTCAAGGATATACTCGATTTTTCTTCCAATTCAATACAGAATGAAAAAAAAAATGTAAAAGATTTTTAGAGAATAGAAGGAAGGAAATAAATGCCCGTGCATAATTTTCTCCCTCCATCGGTTCAATGAAACGAGATAATAATTCGCGAAGCCATGATGGGGGCCACGGGGGGGAAAACGCAGGCAACAAAAGGACCGGGGGGATTAAAACCGAGTCTTCGAATCTTCCATAGATTACCACGGCGAGGCATCTAGCATCGGTCGGACGACAATGTGGTAATTAATCGAAGCAAGCCTGTCCGCGACGGTCTCACCGCGCCGGCTCTTCCTCTTTTGCTTTTTCTCTTCCGCGCCCGCTTCCCTCGAAACGGTCCGCGCGTCCTCTCGACATCCTCGCCAGCGAGCGAGTAGCTCTAGCCCCGAGAGAGGCGAGCTGCTCGCGCGGCCTTTCAAAGCATTCCAAAGCGCGAGCGCCTGTTCAACCCGTTCCCCTCCCCCCTCGACCCCCTCCGCCACCCTCCCCGCGCTCTTTCATCCCCCTTCCACGGTCCCACCACCGCGCCGGTGTCGAGTCACTTCACGAACCTAAGACCGCGTCTTTATTTGTTTCCTCTTTTGTCTTATAGATCTCTGAATCTCCGTATCGCCCCCTCTCCTCTTATTATTCCTTTTCAGTTCACCACCCCGTATCTTGTTCAATTCCTCTGCGTCCCGATCCGCGAACTGTCCTCGCCTGCCTGTACGTCGCAACCCCCATTAAAATGCTCAATACCGCGATGATCCCGGACGTTGATTTGGATTTATGTCCGGCAACCGGGAACGGAGCCACTCGGACTGGTCACGGTTGTGTACAGAATCCGGGCGAGCAATACCAATCGACGTCGGCGTTGTTCTTGCGTTTGTTCCTGCGTCGAAAGTATCCGTGGACCTTTCTCTCCCGGGACCAGTTTTTGCACGCTCCGCAAGGGATTAATCGTGTCGATAATTCGTTGTTAGTTTAGACTGAACGTTCCAGGCTCGGCGACGTTTTTACCCGGAGCCGAGTTGCCATTTGTCGACTATTTCCCCAGGATCGGGACAGGAGGGACGATATTTAAAATGCACTGTAAAACTTGTTCCGCTGTAAAAAAAACTCTCGCCTGAAATCCGTTATTTTGGAACAAGTATTACTGCAAAACGACTGAGACGACTATCGCTGAGTTAATAACTGAGACAGATTGTCGAATCTGTTGACCGTGGCTGTCAAACGTGGTTGAGATTAGTCGATCCGAATGACGACATTGTGGCAGCTTCCGAAAACCGTGTAAACCGGAGGAGCACATCCATCGATCGCGATTTAAACGAATGAGTGGACGTCCGTCGGGCTGATTCCCACATCAATTCACGGCCGGCGAGAGGAAGCTCGCCGTCGCTCTGTTCGACAAAGGCGGATAGTCGAGGCGGACGGAAGGAACAAGCGGCGATACGAGAAAGAATGGGCGACGACCGAAAAAGGGATGAAAAAGCGCGTCTCTCGGCCGCGAAAAACGAACGAGACGTGACGCGCGAGGGGAGAGGAGGGGAGGGGCTCGGTAACAAGCTACCACGGAGTATCTCGCAATTTGTTTGCCGGACACGGCCATTCGTCGACACGATTCTCCTATCTTCCACGGAGATGAGAGTCCACAGATCTCGACCGCGCCGCAGGATTACGACTATTGATAAGACGCCGGTGAACGAGTTCCCTTTAGTTAAGTTTAGTTCATTAGCAAACACCAGCCAGGTGGACGATGGAGCGATCTCTCGTTCGACCGACAAATTACAACGAGATCGGTTCCCTTCCTCTCTCCCTGATCCCTCGTTCCTCTTCATCGATTCCTACGACCACTTTCAGCACACGGAAAACTACGCAGCTCGTCCCGAGTACCGTTTAAGGACCATTGGGGGATGTGTCGAGATTTGCAAATTGATTCAAACATTTAATACGTACGATTTGTTACGTATTTCAACATCTATGAATAAATGATAGGATAAGTGAAGGTACAGTCCCAATTTCTGTTCACTGTTACAATTTCTACTCATTGGCTTAAGATTGTATATAACATTATAAAAAAATAAACCAATGACATGAACAGAAATTGGAATTTTCAAACAATGTTAACTTTGGATGCTTGAATAAAATAAAATATATTAAAAAAATAGCATTCTAATTGTTTCATTCAATAAGAATGTCTGTAGAATATAATATTTAACGAAAGGTGTCTTTGAGTCAGAATTTATTTAAAAAGACGTTAAATTACAAAGCAACGACTGTGCATCAGTTATTGCAATAAGGTATTATTAAGCAATATCTTTTCTTACGAGAGGAAGTAAAATGTACGATGTACTAAAAATAAGACATTGTACAACTAATGGGAATAATTGTACAACATTATTACAAATTATAGTTTTACCCAGCAAGCATTTTCTATTCCATTCCTGAGTTCTATTCTAAAATTCTGAATACACTGTCAACAGACAAGCTCATTCAAAAACGTATTAACTCAACTGTACGGGAGGTAAGCAAGCGGCAAGCATAAGTTGCAATAAAAAGAAAATTACTGAGAAAGGATTGCGAACGGAAACTGGAGATCCAAAGCATTCGGTTAAAGAGGCTCGCATTAACATCGGCCGCGGTCTGGCCGCGATATCGTCCCGGGATCTCGATCTGTCACGAGGCGCGACCGTAATCCGCGCGTTTTTCGTCGGCATTAATATTAGCAGGAACGATAATGGCAGCGACAACTAACGCGCCACCGGCGTGTACACGTGGCGGGCACGATTCCACGCGTCAACCAACGATGGCTGGACTTCAACGCATCCGAGGCGCATTCCGCATCCTTTGGATTCGCGCCTCTTTATTTTCAGACCGCGTAAATTGCGCGTGTAAAACGAGGCTATGAATTTCGCGGCGGTGCACTCGTAAGCCCGATAAATAGAGCGGCATTCCAGTAACGAGTATCGAAGAGGGATCATATCATTTTTGTCATACTCTCACCTCGGGAGGATCCTTTAATTTACATGGCTGTCCACGAGGATCCGCTCGAGCGGAAGAGTTTGATTCGCGCCACGCGTTGAACCAGTTGTTTCAATTAAACGACAAACGGGAATGCGCATCGAGCGATGATTCAAGGCTACCGCGCGGAAATACCCGGCCTTATTAGATTCCCTGTGATTTACGAACTTGGACTTGGCGAAGTCCGCTCCTGAATTCCCATTAATGGATACGGGTTTCTGACTTCCATTACTGACTTCTTCTAGGCACTGACATTAAAAGTTTAGAAGAAGATACGGCAAGATAGGATGTCTAAGAAGTAATGTAAATAGAATTGGAATAGAATTTTTACGTAATATTTATTAATACATTTTTATCATCAGTGTACGTCTGAACAACAGATTTTATATTATATGAAGCAAGGACTGAAATAAATAATTAGTTTCCACATTTTGAGGGGCGAGATAGAAAGATTCATATTTGAAACATGTGCTTCAGAGTAATTAGAAATTTCAGTATATTTTACTTCCTTTTATTTGATGGCATTTGTTAATTTTCTGATATCACATTTTGAGGGGCGAGATAGAAAGATTCATATTTGAAACATGTGCTTCAGAGTAATTAGAAATTTCAGTATATTTTACTTCCTTTTATTTGATGGCATTTGTTAATTTTCTGATACTCCCTTTTTTTATTATTTGTTTTCCTTCTTGAATTTTCATACTTTCCTCAAGCTAATACGTACTGTTACTATAAATTGCATACGTACATCGATATAAAAATATTGGAAACTTTCATGATCATATAAATCACGATACGTATGACCTACAGTATTGATATTTCTAAACTGACACTCATTCGTACTGATTTCTATATTTTACTAACAATCCCATCTTTACTTCAAAGGTGCTCGTTATCAAACATGCATTCTTCTGATTAGTTCTTTGAACATCAATCACTAATGGCACGAAGATCAATTTTGTGTAGTAAAAGAGCAATCGTTGTTCGACAAGTGTCCCCTAGTCTCCTCAAAGACCATCCATCCGCCGAAGTTTAAAACACGCTCGCGGGACAGAGAGAAACGAGTCAGCTCCCTTCGATAAGGGCTCGTCCCGCAAAAAAGAATTGCGCGCCGGTATTCGTTTAATGTCCCTCTCCCTTAGTAAGTACCGTGCCAGCCTGATATCCCTGAGTAATATTGCCGCACTGCGATATAAATGAAAACGTATCCGGGGATACGTGGCAGTGGCGTGGCAACCGATGGGTCACGTCAAAATCGCCGACGACCGTTTCACTATCAACATATTCATCGACTCTACTTCATTGGAATCAACTTTTCTTCGACGCTATTAATTAAACTAAGAACCTGTCAACAAATCGTCCCAGGAACAGTGTCGTAGCATTGATAAAAATTAGAGAAATTTGATAGGGAAAAAGAAATGAAACGAAGTGATTGTTTCGTCGATCCCAATGTAACGCGCAACCTGTAAAGGCTTGTTCGCCAGCGAAATTCCCTCGCGGGGGCTACTTAGAGGCTATCCAGGCCACTGTGCGAGCGAACGTGCACAGAGTGGAGTGGGAGCCGTGGAATAGGCGCGTTAAAAGCCATGGGACCGAGGAGAGATACCGGACAGACGAGGCCTTTAGTGTCCTGTTATCAGGTCCGATCCGATACGGTCACCAATAACTTCGGCTACCTACCGCAGCGACGTACTAAAGGTTATGCTACAGCTGGCCGCCCGCTACCGGCCGGCTCCGTTCACCAGCTTATTACTATGTACCGTCCACCGGCTCGTTCGAAGTTCGCGCCGGCCAATAGTTGTCCAATAAAAACCAGCTCTTTACATCCGCGGCGCAACGCCGCTCGCTGGCCATAACCGAGATGCATAACTTAATGCACTTTATCAGGGATCTGTCTCGTGGGAGGTGGCTCGGACGTCAAGCGACCTATGAAGCTGTGACCCGTGAGAACTGAACGATCCTCTAGTGAACAATTGATGATTCTAGGGATTAGAACTGAATTTTTCAATTTAAAGAAAAGGATTTATTCCCATACGGAGAGATTTTGGTTACAGCATGGAATTTGTATGAGTATTAAACTCGACCCATTATGTATGCTCAAAGCGCACTTATAGTATATCGTCTCATATGTTAGCATTATGAACATTCGATACGGAGATAAGTGAAATGAAGTACTGTTTATAGTCGCTGGCAGATGACCTATTGTATAAATTGGTACCAGCTTCTGAATACTTTTTAAAGAATAAAGTCAGTTATTTTAATTTCGTAAAATTGTTATCTACTATGTTCGAGATTTTCAATTCGTCTTGGCAATTTACAGGGACCGAGTAGAACCATCGCATTTTCACGCTCCAAAAGAGATCCTCTTAGCATGACTAATCTTGGCGCCTAGAAGCGAGCAGTGGAACATTTCTAATCCAAAAAAAATTTCACTCTAACAGAACACTTAGTGAAACTTCCAAAAATAATTCTCAAAAAATTTTCACCAATAATAAAAAAATTTACATCTCGAATGTAATGCTTGAAACAATTTCCATAGAAGTCCGCCTCGTCTCATTCTCCTTTCGGAACAATTAGTTTACAGCATCACAAAATATTCTAACGGCTTCATTTTACAGCAAGCCGGTAGCAGAACGATTAAACGATAGAATGACAAACTTCAATGAAACGCGCCGCGCGGCGTTCCATCGGTCGCCTAATTGTTTCCTTATCCGTCGATGAAACGCGCGCACGCACTCGCGGACAACGATTACACGGGTGACACGCGAAACCTTTCATTTCCTTATGACTCGTGCGCGATATATGAATTCCTGTTTGACGTTTCATTGCATCAAGTGGCGGCCGAAGTACTCTAAGAATCCGACGAATGTCCACCGCGGCAGTCCGCGCGCGTGCTTTTCTAGGGGGATCGCCCGGCTCTCGACGTTTTACCGCGATTCCTTTTATTTTTCCTACCGTGCCGCATGAACAATCAGCCGTTTGTCCGCGAAACCGAGGCTTCCCCGGCACGGAATCACGCGGAAGAAGAACACGCGCCTCGCTGGTATTTCTTCTTTTATCTCCTTGCAAGATTTCAGCTTACCTAGTTTTTTGTTTTCATCTCTACAGTTCAAGCCATACTAATTTTAATAGTCACAAGACTCCAATAGACTTCAGTTTTAAATTACAACTTCTTAAGCTGCATTATATGAATTTGTTCCGTAACGTTAATATTTAATTGTACAGCGATATTCTCATTAGATTATTTCAACGGAATCTTAATTATTTAAGTGGACATAACTTTCGGACTATCGAACAGCACCTGTAAATCAGCGTAAATTTCGCAGATCAGATTTCGATCTATTTGTGTATACGTGTACGAGTTTGATTTTCATTTTAAATCTTGCACCCATTTTAATTTATCCCTCTCCTTTCGTCGGTGACCTCGAAAGACACCCTGTCTCTTCTCCGCGTATTGAAAAAATAAGAGCTCGACACAAATGGACGGTAAACCGTGTCCGAGCGTGGCCAGGCGGAAGTCCTGGCGAGATTGCCACGAATGGAACACGTTACACGGAGGAGTGACACGTCACGCAGGCCGCGATATGGCCTGGTGACAGCGGATCGCGGAATTGCTGGGATGTGCGACAATTATCGGCACGGAATCGCCATATCTCACGCGTGCCAGCCGGAGTTTCGTTTGCACGACCGCTACCGTGTGTATATGCGTGCACGTCCGTCGGTTTCTATATACGAGGCCGCGCGAACTCGTGTCACAGCTCGGGGCAAGGTGTGCTGCAATGTTACATTCCTTGCCGCTGTTCCGTTTTTAGTCTAGGAACGCCATTCTTTGCGACACGCGCTAAAGGGGGCTACGCTCCGTGCCACTGCGTTCGCCGGCCACCTCTGTTTTCTGAGGATCGCATTCCGATCGCCGCCGCCTTCCCCGCACGGACGCTACGCGATCACGATTGATCCCGAGATCGATACCTTTCCGATATTTTAGTACCACCGGTCTCTATACAATCGATCGATCTTTTTTATTATTTCTGTAATTTTTTAACGACCACTTCTATCAGGACAGTTCGATTCTCGTTCTTTTGTATCCTGAGCTGCAATTATTCTTCTCTCTCATTTGATCAAAGATAAAAAATCAAAGTTTTCTAAGAATTTTGTATGGAAGCCTTATTCCAGAATTGAATTATCAAGTATAAAGTTGTATTTAGATGAAAATCAGTGTTTTCCACTGATCGCGTGAATTCCGCGGAACGTTCGCGTGAGTAAAGGCAGCCACGTCCGTTCGTGATCTTCCACACGCTTCGCGCACCGGTTTCTTCGAGCAGCGCGGCGATTTCCAGAACTGAATGTAATAAGAGTCCTCGCTGCATTCGAGACGAATCCGTCCTCAATATACTTGCACCGGGATTAATGCAATACCAGCGGAGCAAGAAATAACAGAACGAGAGATAGAAGGAAAATGAAAGAAAGGAAAGGGATTACCGGGGCGTATCACGCAAGATAGGGAGGTACTCGTTCAATATTAATTGAAATAGCGCGAGGGATCGTATCCTCGCGGACGATCTAGTAACAGTAAGTAGCAATGAATAAGTGGATAGTGGCAGTAATGAACGGAGTGCGTCGACCGAGAATTATTTTCGAAAGGGGATCGCGTCGCGAGATCTTTCGTTCAATGCGTCGCGATCGTTGGCAATCGATCGACCCGGTTCTCTATCTGGCGCACTGTACGACGACAGAGAAAATCGCTCGACCTTATTTTCATACCAACGTGCAGACTGAATCAATTCAGTTTCAAATGATTGGTGATTATCCTTCTTATATGCCTATTAATAGCACTTATTCGTGTGGAGCTAAAAATGTGAGACATTAATCGATAATGAAATAAATATATTATTAATTTTGTTACAATTATATTAAAAATATGTTTAAATTTGTAATTTCTAA
>NW_017148331.1:117473-119295 GCF_001652005.2 Ceratina calcarata | reverse complement strand
TAATTTAATGTATGTTTTAATGAATGTTAAAAATATTTGATTAAATATTGCTGGGATAAAAGTCGGCTAAATTCTGATTAATATATGATTAAAAACGAATCATGAGATTTTTATTCCACGATCCTTGACAAAATGATCGAATGACCAATTCTGGGGGTGGCTACATAAAGCCAGTGGTCACCTCCTTTAAAATCACCCGAATAATTATTCATGGTTATCCATAAATCGAGGAAGAACGAGTATGCAAATTGGAACCGAAAGAATTTTGGACAGCCAATGATCTTGCTATCAGCTCCTCGATATCATTTTTATGTTGGTTTGGCATCGTCAGGAGAATAACATACTATAATTTGATTACGATCTGCATTGTCTTGATTTTAATAAAAGCACCTTAAAATAAAATGAATCGTGAAGAGGGTGGAATATTCCCTTTACATCCAGACATTGGCCAATCCTCGATTTCCCTATTCAGTGAATCTTAATCGATCCTCGCTTCGACCGATTCAGGGAAGTCCGATCGCCACCTACAAATCTTCGATCGAAATCTCGAACGGTCGACCGTGACGGTCCGCCGCACGGGAGACAGCAGCGAACGGCGTATAAGAATAAAAAAAGTCGAAGTGAGAGGCGTCTCGTCGGCGCTCTCGACTCGCTGGAAACTGGCCCTCGAGGAAAAGCTTATTCAATTCAATTCTAATGCCGCGGCGAATAGTTGCATTCGCGATTGCAACGTCGAGGAGCCGACAAGAGACGGTCAACGCGACACGGCTATATCCTATCCTATACCCTGCTCCATCCGCACTCGCGGAGCGAGTCCTTTCTCGAATGATGAGAGTATTCTCACCACGTTTTCCGCGACACCGAGGTAATATGGATCTTCAAAGCGCCGCCACGTCGGCCTGGCATCGTTAATATAAATTACACCCACACACACACATACGCGCGCACTGGTTGCGTGTGCCGAGGCCTCGCAGCCATCGTAGTCGCAACCGCGTGCGCACACGGCGCGCGCGTCGACGTATTACCAGATTCTTCGGAATGCTTATAATTTTACGAGCCTCCTTAATATGCGCTTAGCTTCTGCCGCGGTAGCCCCCGGGCCCTCGTCCTCGCCCTTGCCGACCGCTTCTCCCCCCCCCCCTCACCCGCCCTTCCCCCTCAAGCCGGCGAGCCTGCCTACGACATTTTCTACTTAACCTTTGAACCAAGATCGTTCGCGCGTAGCAGGTGCATTCCACCTTGCGGACCGACGATAGCTCGAAAATCCGCTCCGCGGAGGCGCGGTCGCTGCTTCCTCGCTCTTCCCGGAGCTATAGATACATCTATATTGGATACGGATGAATAAGGAAGGATTCCGGCGAGATTCGAGTTTATCTCATCAATGTTTCGCATTTTTCTCCTCTCTCTCTCTCTCTCTTCAGTTTTTCTCTTTATTCGCGCCGCGCCGCTTCGTCTTGGTCGATTTGTCGTGTTCCCCACGGAATAGTGCAAGCGGATGGGTTACGTGGACGAAGAGGCACGGTAACTTCGCGGGGAATGCTCGCCGCCCGACGAAGTAGAATTATTGAGATTGAAGTTTACGCGGATCTTTCTGATCCCCGCGTGAATAGCTACGGCTCGTGATAAGCGAGCATGGGAACCGCGGATTAAATACTGGTATGAACAGCATCTGGCGGATTTCTTTTCAATTGACGCCCGGAGCGAAACAGGAATCGGGTGAATCACTGATTTTTATTCTGTGGAATAATTATATTCTTTCTCGGAAGCGTTGAGATCTTCAAAACACTGAGGAATTTTATAGAAACGGAGGATAGTAGTATGG
>NW_017148331.1:112276-116432 GCF_001652005.2 Ceratina calcarata | reverse complement strand
CCCTCAAGATTCTAATGCTGAATTAAAGGTCTATGTACGGTATGTATATCTCTAATATTGCAGGAAATTTGAATTATGTGTATCTATATCTTTATTATGTTACTTTGAAACATTTTATTTAATTAATAATTACTCATCTCGAAATAAAATGAAAATAACTAGGCATCGGAATCGACAGACGTCACTGATTGTTGCGGATTCTACTTTCCACTCTACTTAATTCCTATTGCATATCCTGAACGGATCTATTATATAATATCTTGATATACAATCACGGTGAGCACAATCGAACAGTAAGAAAAGTATGTCAAGCATGTTCGCGCGGAACGTTTCGCGCAAATGTGTAATTCTGACTTTCCCGATTTCTCGCTCGCACCGCGCATTTTTCAATGCACAAGGTGCAGAGAACCAGTATGGTACGCGAAAGCCACTCGTCCCGTTTATGAGACAGGTGAAGGGCCACGGTTTTTGTCAGAACGAAACTTCCCGTGTCGCCATTTAAGCGTGTTCGCGATCGTCGCGCGTGTATTTACACACGAACAACCGAGTCCATAATTGAATCAATTTCCTCTCGTAATTACTCGAGTCCTGTTCGCGGTTTCCGATCGCCAGGCTTCGTATCTACGAAGAAAGTTGTGCTCGCGGTGGTAATTAAAACCCGCGGGCATTCATTAAATGACCGATCAAGTCGAGTTGATGAAAATCTGAATGATTCTGTAATACCGTTAGAAGACTCGATGATTTCATCACCGTTGGTATTGCAACCCCAACCTTCTATACTTTCTTTACATATTTTCAGTTCGACGTTAAACATTAAACGTCAAACGTTATTCTCAGCGATGGTTTTAGCTAATAAAAATGAAATGTCAAGCACTAATAAGTTACGGTTTTTATTAGACAAAAATGTCACCTACGTATATGAATCGCGTGAATAAACGATATAATTACGTGATAATATGTATTACGCAATGCACGCATCCAGTACCTATTCAATGATTAATGGGCAGACGTTCAGACTTCTGTTCTTATCTACGTCACCGCGTGACGTGGATTGATAAAATATACACTAGCACAACTTACTCGCCGTTTATGAAACTCTCCAAACAGTCGTCTAATGTCACTGACGTTTTATAAGCCTCGTAGACATTAATATCTTCACGATAAACGTACACTACAGTTTCGCAAATAGAAGGAAAAATCATTGCCCAATGCGTTGAAATATTCACTCGCATATGCATAACTCCATTTTTCGCTAAATCATGTCTATTTATAAAGAATCTTTAGTTTTTTATTCTTAGCAGAATGAATTTTTCCATTGAGATAGCGACCTACATTTCTCACGGTCCAGTGAATAAAGTCTGGCTAAACCTGGCCTTAGATTTGAGCAGACGCTACGTTTTCATTAGTCACGAAACGCGTGGGACAGAGACAATGGTCGCGAGGGCCAGTTGTCTCAAGGGTTGACCGAACAGCTGTCGATTCGTCACTGTCAGCTAGTGCACTGTCACGAGCTGCTCGAGATGAGACGACCGATTACGAGGATGAAAAATGACCCGCGAAAACCTATGATATTTTCGTCCACCGTCCCCAGAGGATACGCGGCCTTCGTTGCGTGGACGCAGCGACGAAACGAGTTTCCGTTTTCGGAAGAGGAGTTCCTCTTTTCCTCGAGCACGAGGAAAAGTCAACCGGTGAATATAGGAGAATCGTGACTCGCGAGTGACCGACGAGTTGCGATATCGTCACGACGAAATTTATTGCGTCTGTTGATAATATTAATGAAGCTTACAGCGGTTATAAGTGGATACACGGTGATGTTGCAGAATTCTGGGTTTTCAAGCGAAAATAAAGCCTGTTACGCGCAGTCCCCTGCCCTTTTTGTGTTTCTTAACGAGTTGAACTACAGATATGTCAAAATACGAATAAAACGAACAGAGAACAATGAACAGGGTGAGTCTCGTAATATGGAATATTATAGGTCAGAGATGGGGAAACTTTTTACCATTAGAGGCCATATTTAAATTAGTTAGTAATAAAGGACATCGCTATAATTTTTTATATTTCACTGTCGGTACTTTTATTTGTTTAAACATATATACATTCATCTAGATCTTTAAATTGTAACAACTACATATTTAAATACCACTACAAATAAAAATAACATTAGTAGAAGTATTTTAAAATAAATTTATTACATTATAAAGAAGTAAAATAGAAAAATAATAATATTAAGTTATAAACAACTAACTAAAATTAAAATTTAAGTTACTGGGACATTTGCATTTGTTTCTTGGTGGAAAGTAATTGGATCAAGCTTCGTACGGAGGACGCTCTTTTATTGTATAGTAACAATCTTGTTCTTGAGAAAAAATATTGGGCATTCTATTTAAAAAATTGCAAGTAATCCTCATATCTCGATAACAAAAGCGAAGAACCGAAAAACACAGCACTGAATGTCCTCGTGGAAGCAATGCAACGTCCGCTTAAAAATGGTTAACATACAACGAATACCTTACGAGTTATTCGAAGTCGTCATGTTCCGAGATTCACCCTGTATTGTATAAATGTCTGGTAGAGATTACGCTAAAAGGGAATGTGTTATGTCAAATGCAACACGTTAAGAAGAGGAAAGACGTTACACCTGGCAATTAGCAATTTATGTACTGTTGTATCAACGTTTTATTGTGCCCGTCGTTATCACTTTCAAGTTGATTTATGTACTCGAGGCAACGTCTACGGCGGCAGGATAATTTCTCTTATTTCTTTTCGGCCTTTGAGGCCGCAGCCGCGTACGGAGCTCGATATCACTCCGTTTAACGATCGCAATTAAATAACCGTGAGACGACTCAATTATCTTTAATGCGAACGCGATGCGCCAGTTTCCTTGGAAACACCGGGAAAAGCGGCGGAGGGGACAGAGGGGGACGGCAAGTGAATTTAATTAATCTACAGTTCATTCGTTAAAATCCGGAAGTGCGACCCTGTTCCCTTGTAATTGTCTTAGTTCGATCGTTTCCACAGCTAATTGAAATTCTTACCTAAGTACCCGGCGCGGCGTGGCGTCGCGAAAGAAACTTGCCGGACTTTATTAACAGATGCCTAATTAACGTGTCAACGACCGTACGATTTTGCGATCCCTTGAATCGAATGCCTAAAATGCCTAATAATCGTGTTAGAATTCGAATAAAAGAAATCGACAATTACTACNACTTCACACTGAATGTTACTATCGTACGTAGAGATCGAAAACTCAAAGCTGCGGTGTCCGAGCGGTTAAGGAGATGGACTTGAAATCCATTGGGTGTTTTACCCGCACAGGTTCGAATCCTGTCCGCAGCGGAATTTTTTTTTCAAAAATAATTCGTTTAAACGATTTTACATATCATAGTATTTATATATAAGGATATTATTCTTTATATGAGAGCAATAAAAATTTTTTAATACCAGAAAAATGACAAAATTAAGTAACATGTATGTCACTAGTTGGAATCGAGAACTCATACGAAGGTCTTTTATTTACAAATTCTGACATTGTATTGCAATTAATTTTGAAATAATATTAATTCAATTTTGTCGAAATTGATCTTATGTAATGAGACAAATCATGCATCTTTTATTAAGTGAATTCTTTTAATGTTAAACCGTGATTACAGATGATTTTTCTGAATTTAATTCACGTTCTACGGATGTTGAAGTTCATTTGTCACCAGCGTAATATTCATTCCGCGTCAGTGGCTATTGTAAATGAACCGGGCAAGAAAAGTTACCGAAGCGCGGGTTTCGCGAATACACGCGGCATGCAGATTCGAACAGCGCGATTAGGAAGTTGTAATTCGTCATCGCACCTACGCAATGAACGTTACGTTCAACCGAGATTTCGCGATAGCGATAATAATTCGCAAAGGGCACGCAGGACCCGATAAATCCCCGTGCGCGTTGACGTTGATGCATTGCGAGACATGTACGTTGTTTCGAGAGGTGAAAAAACGATTGCGGTACAACGCGATACGATTGAAATTTGTAACAGACGTGTAAATTTATAAATTGGCTGTGGAAGAGTTACACCTGATTGGAATTTCCGATCTAATCTCCATTAGAAGAGAAATGAGGTAAACGTCCCAGTTCATGTCACAATTTCTATTCACTGATATACTTC
>NW_017148331.1:106657-109292 GCF_001652005.2 Ceratina calcarata | reverse complement strand
TCACCATTTGTAATTTGTAGCAATTTTATGACATTACTATTTTATAGATGTAATTTGATTATATGTATATATATTACTTTACTGATGAATAAAAGAAATTATATATCATAGAATTTTAGAATTATAGAGAAATAAGGCAGTGAATAGAATAGAATTTTATATATTATCATAAAATTATAGTAAATGGAAATTGTGATCTGGACAGAAATAGGGACATTTGTCTTAGTCGTACTATATTCCTGGTTCATAAACTCATCTTTCCATAGAACTGAATTTAATCATGTCAATTATTCCCATGTGATGGCATGATATTAATGACAACAATTTCGAGAGTATTCTTAAGTTTAGAAAAAGCTGTAAAACTATAATCCGGAGATATTAATAAAGACTGTAGAAGGAAGGAAAATTTTTATGCAAAAGACAAAGGATCGAGTATTTATACATATATAGAACGAAAACATCATTCATTTCTCAGGGATGGCTGTGTGGGTGAAGTCACAATGGTAGTCTACGACGTCTGCAGATGGAAACCATTTCATAAAAATTCCTGGACAGTCGCCCCCCTTTCGCGTTTCTCTCGCTTCTAAATCCGCGTAATTGAAGAAACAAAGGGGACTGCAATTATGCTTCGCAATTATGCCGTAGTGGAAGCGCTTGCATGGACTGGAGAATCATGGCCGAGCGCGGCTTTCTTTCACGCTCGACATGACTTTTTGATGAAATTATTTCCTTCCGGAGAGCTTGTGATTCTCCGACGGAAGCCGAAGCAGACACAAACGAAACCAGGAGCGAAAAAGAATCGTTCAAAGTGAAACTAAGCAATTGTAGCACAATATTACATTTTGTTGTTAAAAAACTGTAATTAGATGAAAAAAATTCTTTTCTGTCGAACTGTATTATAAACAAAATATTATCCATGTTATTAGGAAAAAATCTTTTTCCATGTCTACGCAATTTACTCAATGTTTCTCAATTATAGATAATTTGTGTGAAGTATAAAACTAAATGGCTAGAAAATTAGTTTCGCCTTTCAATAAGCATAACTAATTTTAAGTTATAACCTTTTAGTGGAAATGTTTCATCATTTTTCATACGATTTCGCAATCGCTTCTATTGCACAAGCCGCCGTCCCTGATGCAATTGGAAGGAACAAACAACCAGACAAATGACTCACAATTAAACGACTAGAGAATTAAACCATCTGCAATTCTTGAAGAAACCTGCTTTGGAAATGAAGAGTTCGTTAATCGGGACGACAAATAGGATGTCGTTTTGTCGCAACTCGTGATCAATATTTCAAACGAATAGAAAAGCTTACTGTTAACTTAAGTCATGATTCGTCGATGCTTTTACGTCAATAAGAAGAAAAGAAATAAAAGATCACAAATCTTTATGATACTCGATTAAATATTACACGATGTTAAAAAGTTTCTCAATAAATAATATAGTTCTGCGACGGAAATCCCTTTTCTCCCTTCAGAATACAAATAAACATCGATCACATTTAATTTCAATCACAAGAGAAACGCACAAGTGATATAGAATTACAACCTGTTTCCTCGAGTTACTTTCTCGATTTCACAAACGTCATATTAACCATTAAACCGACTCGCGGAGGTAGCTTATCATAAGGTACAATCCATATCGTCAATTTTATCAGCGCACAAACATTGGCAGTGGTGAGCATTTCTCGCAAGCCTCGGTGGCAGCGGAGCGCGCGAGAAATCAAACCCGTCGACGAATTAGCATACGGCGCGCATCTCCCGTACAAGATGACCGTAAAGCTGTCGACTATCGCGGAAATCGCGCTGCCGAACCATTGTGCGCCCGTGGACAAATGCCCCGCGCCGAACGTCGGCCGAGGGCAGATAAAAAAAAAAAATAAGAAGGAAAAAAGAACACCGGGGGAAGGAGAGAGGCGAGCGAAAGGGAAAAGAAGCGAAGAGGAGAGGACGCGAAAGCGCAAATAAGACGTCGCCCGGTCGTTTAGTCGATCGCGCAAGCGAATCAGAAATCGCATGCGGAGCCGCCACTGGAAAGGTTTACGACCTTCGTTATCCTCTTTGCGCACTCATCAAGCCCCGGTGGAACGCTAGCCCGGCATATTTGCGAAGAAATAAGCGGCGCGGCTCAGCATGGCAGCGATACCCGCGGCACCGTGGCAACTGTGTGTGTACCAGAGCTGACGATCGCGATCGCCGATGCGGATTCCCCGTTTCCGATTCAACACCGCTCCTCCGTGCCCCGCGCGCCGTGTGTGATGTACTGAAATGGAATTATCTCGAACCCCTTCGATCCAATCTCCCGCCGCCCTTTGTTGCGCCCGTTGACGTCTTCCTTCGCTTCTTTCCTCTACCTACTTACACCGATGGGAACCTCTGCCGTATTCGTTGCCCAGGTTCACAGGCAAACGGATAAAAAGGCTCGACATGATCTTTTTGCGTTTCACATGCCCTATCCTATTTCGTTTCCTACTTGTATCCCATTTTTTCTTCAATTTTTTGTTATACTGCAATTATAAATAATATGCGTGCTATGATTTGAAACGGTTATAGTAAATGTCTCAGTTTCTTGTTAGTGGCTTATGATTACTATTAAATTGATAGAGAAAATATAGTCAGTGAGTCGAAATTAT
>NW_017148331.1:103961-105328 GCF_001652005.2 Ceratina calcarata | reverse complement strand
TTTCATTATTTAAATTTATTCGATCACGAACAGATGACATTCGAACGAACGGTAATTTTTCTTGTTGGAATGGCGATCGTATATGAGACACAAAAGTTCATAAGGTCTACTCGTTTACCTCGTCTGTGGCAGAGGTAACAAGCAGCGGCGTTCTCCTCTGGATTGTAAAGGGTAATCGTTTTCACCGCAATCTTCAAGTTGGCAGTTTAGCCCCTAAGGAGAAGCTTTTCATCGCTTGAATATCGAAGAATTTGTCGCTCGGGTTGAAGCAGGTCGAGCGAGAAAACATCAAAGAATTCTTCCCCGACCCTGCACAGCTTCTCAACTTTGTCCCATCCCCCCACTGTTTCACCCCCGTCCTTTTCCTTCCACGACGTAATAATCATTTATTATCCCGGCAAGTAATAACCGGTACGCGGCGATATTATGAAGTTGCGAAATTAAGGCTTTGTTTAAAAATTAGCTATCCGCATCATTTACGCGACCTTGTTCCATGAACTTTATCTCCGTGAACCATAGTGCACTTCTTTATTAGCCTCTCTTTTCTTATCAGACTTTCACGTGACTTTGAATTTCTGAATTACATCTTCACTTGTCCATTTGTATACACGTTTCTAATATAATATTATGAAAAATTGACTAATTATAATCAAATTTAAAGAAAAAAAGTGTAGTTGTAATTATTTAAAGATGTTGCAATTAACATTAGAATTACCAAACCAGTTAAAATGATTGGCTTTTTAATGGAGAAATTCATGCATAAAAAAAAAGTCATTAGTTCTCGTGCTAAGGATATCGCGATTCTGGCATCGATGAACCTGTTAAGCTACTTCGAGTGAGGGAAGCTTCGAATCACCGGGCAACGCGTGAATCGTCAATGAAACGGCTTCGGATGGGCGCACGAAACACGCGAAATTGATGAAAGTATACCGGGGTCCACGCATTCCGCAGGCGTTTCGAGTTCTGGCCAGCTTTGGCAGGCGTAAACGCGAACGATGAAGCGCATCTGTTTGCCCGCCCGATAACGGGCGTCGCGTCTCGCGCCCGTGCTCTTTTATTAATGAGAGGACATTCTCGACGAGCTTGCGGAATCCTCCGTGCGGCGAACGAAAGCCGAAAACGCGAAGAATCCGCGGCCGGGCCAGCCTGCCGCTCCAATGAAAAACAGATGTTGACACCGTCGCTTTTTCACCACACCCCTTTGATCACCGGGAGGGTCAATGAGACTCGCCGCGCCACGGTTTACTTTGATTTCGTCTCGTGAGAAATCGACGGAATTGCAAACGCGACAGTTTTTGGTATTTCAAAGGAAAAAAAGATTTTTCACAATATTCTGCACTCATAATTATATTGTGTGTGTTAAGAAT
>NW_017148331.1:96615-102394 GCF_001652005.2 Ceratina calcarata | reverse complement strand
TTCATTTCATTTATGAAAAAACATAGATGCAATAATGTAAGAATTTTATATAATTATTAATATATGATTTAACAATATTTCAAAGTTGAAATAATGTCAATTTTTATTATTTAAGATATACGATAAAAAGTATATAGTAGTAAGAATTGTAGGACATGTAGACAATTTAGATATTTGCAAATCAGGTACAACCCAAAAGTGGCAGAATCATGCACTACTGATAATAGCACCGAACTCATTCCATCAACTTCCGAGAGTACTAACTTATGCGTTTCACGGAAGATTTCCGTCGAATTCGACGCATCCACTTCACAGGTGACGATCTCCATTGAAGAGACGATCACGCACGGGATCCCTTAATCGTAAACCCGTGCCGTAGGTGGCTCGAGAGAGCGTGCGAGAGCGTGCGTGTGTGCTTGAACCGCGGCAGGCACAAAGGTGTCTCTATTAACCCCACGGAAACTAGAGAACCGTGCAAAATGTTTGACTCGGGGGAGGCCAGGGAGGGAGGGAGGCTCGGTCTCTATATTAGTCCGTTTTATGCAGATGCCGCGCCGCCGTGGCTTCTATCAAATTAAGTTCATGCGAACGGTTCTCGCCTTCTCGCGATCTCGAAACTTAGCTAAGAAGTTTCTCTTCGATCGATCAGTCCTCGCAACCGCTGCACTGCTTAATTAACTCAATTTCACTAGCGGTGTAACGCCTCCCGAAACCCACAGAAAATTAGAGAGGATCATCTTCGGTCCAATAAAATTGAAGAAACTATTTCTTAATATTCAGCGACTTTTTGTTTTCATTTTCATACTCAATTGTATTATTAAATAAAATATAACTATAAACGTAAAAACGATACTTTTTTATTTCTTCTTGTACCGAACGTTCAGTATTGCGATCGATCTTGTTTACGTACTCTAATCTTGTTTACTGAACAAGTGTTCGCTTATTTGCGCAGGCAACAGTGAAGGGGGATTTAAAAAGGGAATGCAAGGATCTCTGAGAAATTTCACACGTGCATAATTTCTGAAATTGATATGCACCGAGATTCCCTTCTCGAAGCGGTAGAGCCTGGCCCGCGTACGTTCAACAGTCACGCGAATAACGTTTTACTCAGCTCGAATCGTAGACATAATTAGCAGGGGGTGTTTTTATTCGCCGTTCATATTCCACGGTGAATTTAATTCTTTGCAATTCAAATCCCCCGCTACGGGAGCTCTCAAAGAACACAGGCATACTATCCGCGTTTTATCGTTACAAGCACAGCGCAGACAGAATGTATAATTTTCAGGAAGCGAAACCGAGGAATAAACACGAAAGTAAACGGCTTTTAATTAAACAATTTTTTGTCATTAATTCGATGCGAGCGATAAAATTAGTAAAAGGAAACTCGGTAATAATTGCGTAAGCATTTATTCCTCGTCAAGAAATTATTTTATTAATATTATCGATCTTACTTGATCGAATACCTACTATCTATTTCTAATTAAATAACTGTCATAAATCCTTCAGAACACAAATGAAACGGAGTGGAAATGGTAAAGTTTTGATTATACGTAGGTGGTCCGTCGCGTTCGTTAAGCTACATTGAGTAGATTCGAAGATAAACAGAAGCTACACCTCGAGTAACACGTATGAAATTAACATAGCTGAACGCGGTTCAACGTTTAAAAGCCGATCGCATTTCCATACCGGTACCATTCGGTCCCATTTCAGGCCGGCCGCTACCTTTTGCTAACACGCTGGTCTATATTTGCCCTCGGACCTCTCCGAGCCTCATTTATATCCTGTTATCCATGCATCTTTACGCGGCGGGTTTTCTTCGTGGCCGAAGGTCGATCCTCCCCAAAGAGAATGTCTTCCGTTGTATCTAAGCTCAACCTTTTTTATTATCTTTTGCCATCCTTCTGTCTCATTTCTTTTTTATCGAGACACTTCGACAGTTTCTACTGTATTGTAAATATTAACTGAGTGACTTCTATCGAATTCTATTGAACGAAAGTAGCATTGATAGTTGAAGGAGAAATCTGAGTTACGTAAAACTTTAATTGATCTATTGATCAAATCAGGCAACGTGGTTTTTATCGAATCGATGATTTCGATATTTTTGTGTTATAACGTTGCATAGATATTTTCAGAAAATATATCAGCCAGAGCTAAGATGAAAAAATAATGTAGTGCCAGCGAACCACTTAGGAACTGACAAATATCTTTCACAACATGATTATTCTTACGATCCTGCAATTTATTGGTTCACGTGATATATTCTAATTTTGAAATAGATACGAGAAAAGAAAATGAACGTTCGATAGTCGAATCCTGGTTGCAGTCTCGATTCAGCGGTATCTGTTATCTCGTTCACGGCGAGAGAGATCGTTTTCCACCGACACGTCGTCCCCGTCATATATAATTCTTTTATACATGACAGCCGGTAGTTTGGATACAAGTCATTAACTGCGGCCGCGGGGAACGCAATATGTTAATGTCACCGATGACAACTAGTCGTTTAATCACTTAACGCCTCTTTTGAATGCCAGGAATTGCAGCCCGCGAACTCCCGAGTGATTCATCGGTTGCAACGGCATCTCTTCTAATCTCGAATCCCGAAATTCCTTATAAATCGTCGTCCGTTTCGCGATTTACTTTCGCGTCCCGTTCGTTAATGAAGCACGCGGGGCCCTTGAAGATCCAGCGACGTTTGCCCACCGAACGCCGCCGTCTGCGTTTCGCAAACGTTTCTTGAGGTTCTGTTCGTAAGATCTCTGCCAAAAGTGTAAGAAACGTGACGGAAAGCTATGTGCAATATTTAAACCGATGAACCTTTCGAATGAAGCAAGTACACAATTTATTTTTTATCGATCATTCGTTCGATTACCGAACTCTGAAATGTAGCTCAAATAAAATAGCTGGCGCCGTGATAAAAAGTTCTCACGGCAATAAATTAGAAGCGAGTAGAAAAAGGAGATACAAGTATCAATCCGCGAAGCAGGGTGAAACTTTCTCCGGCGCTCGTAGATCCTCCGCGTCGCGACGCAGCGCGGCGTCCGAAGCCCGACAGACACGGACTCTATCTTACGGATACGACGACGGGTTCTTGTCGCTTCCGGATCGAACCCGGTCGACGTGACTTTCGGGCCGCGCTCGCGCGGGAAACCCGAGAAAAACCAGCGTCGTCTATAAAAGTTGGTCTCATTATGAGCCCGGCTCACCGTTGCTGGAAAACGATTTGCCGGTATAAAATACAACTCGGTATCGTAAAGCACTCGACGCTGTGGTTACAACCGCTTACAAATGACTCTCTTAATGCCCGTTACCCGTTGTATATATTTTACAGCGAGAGTTCACTCTCGTCGCCGATAACTTATACTTTCCGCAGTCCGTCGCGTAGCAAGAAAAATAAGATCTGTTTCACCGGTTTTCTTTCCCTAACGAATCTATTTGACCGAGACTGCGGTCAGAAAAACACGACGTTGAAAGGGAACAGTGGAAGCGGTCCAATCCTTTATAATGTGGACAATGTACACAATATCGGAAAATGTTGGGGCAAGAACTGATAGTAATAATAATTGTAATAAATTTATTCTAAAATACAATATAAAATCTTGTAGTTTAGATGAAAATAAAAAGAAAGTAAAATGATATAAAAAAGAAGAATAATGAGAACGGAGACGAGGTTCAATCATTGATAGTTGACAGAATTCGTAAGAAATTATGGTTAAAAATAGTGTAAAGTTCAAAAAGATTGAGTGAGCTAGAGAACTTATGAATATTATAAAATACTCTATTAATATATGAGCATAGGTGGTCTTATTGATATAGAAAGTTTCGATGCCTCAGGGCAATATTTGATGCCATTAGTGCAAAGCAGAAGAGAAGCTCAGAGCAAGCTATAGTACTGTGAAGAATTTTATAAGCAAAGAGAAGATTGTAGATTTTTTTATTCAATTATTACAATTAACGATTTTTAATTTTACTCTATGATTGAAATATTCTTTAATTGAGAATTAAAATTCAATCGACAATTAAACATTTCTTCCAATTTGCTAATTAAATGATTTTAATTCTTAACTACTTTAACTGTTTACTTCGAATAAAAAATCAAACGTTAATTGCCCATCTGAATGTTCGTGTAATTGTAGTTAAAGATCGACATGGAACAGTCTAACTCGAGTGCTGCAACGAGAAGAAATGAACGCTCTAAATCTGTACGCAGGTGACAGTAATGAATCATCGAGGAAACGTCGCTGGCTCTCCAACATTGAAGTAACACAAATAATAATAAAAGGACACCATAATCGGATTTAACTCGGTATTTTAATAGGAAATCAGTCACGAAACTTGGAGAAGTGTTTCAATCTCGTACGATGTGGACATTGTACAGAATATTAAAAAGTGTTGAGGCAAAAATTGACAGTAGTCAACGAGGAAATATTCCTCATTCTCTAGCACTGATTTAATGCAGGTGACAATGAAACGACAGAACAATCAAATTTATCTCAGTGTTTCCACAGTCAAGAAACTCGGAGAAGTGGTTCATTCCTTTGCAGTGTGAACATTATACACATTTTGGAAAATGTTGAGGCAAGAACTGACAATAATGGATCAACGAGGAAATGTTGCTTAGGACTGAATTAACACAGGTGACAATGAAACGACAGGACTATCGGATTTAACCCGGTATCTCGATGCGGTGAATCAGTCAAGCAACCGTGCCAGCGACTTTCTCGGCTCGTAAATATAGAGACCGCTAAGCGGTCGTCGGCGTCGTGCCCGTGAAGAATTCGCAGGCATTGTGCTTTAGCGCCGAGTCGAAAATCGCCGCGTGCTTTTGCCACGGTTTCGTTCGTTTTTCACGGCATTCCCCGAGCCACGGTGCTCTTTGGCCCGGCCGCGCCACGTGTTGGAAAAATAACAACGCCGTTTCTCGCTCTAAATACGACGGACAGTATTTGCGCTAATTCGGTTCCGAACGGATTGAGTAACCAGCGCGACAAATATTGACCAATTAGATATCCACCGAGTGTCTTCATATAAAAATTGATTCATTACACGAGGCATAAGTCTGGATTCCTAATAATACTTAAAACTATAAATCGTCAGATCAAAGTCACCGGCTACTATTTATAAAGTCGTTTTAAAAAGAAAAATCACTCGACGAATTTCGTAAAAACCTTTTCGAAAACGAACCGAAGCGACTGCATTATCGACTTCAGATTTATGGCTGCCGAATCGAAGGCAACAATAACGTCACTTGACACGTTTCCCCGATGAATTTCACGAACTCCGAAAAAGCTGGTAGTGTCCCTCCCTGGCCGGGTGCCAACCGGCCAACCCAACGCGACGGTTTATTATAGTTTTGTTATGACAGCGGGGCGTTTCGGTAAATTAATGCTGAAACAAATGTATCTCGTTCTAAGAGAGTCACGGTTGTACCTCTAATTGAATTGGTAAACACCATAAGTTAACCGGTAAGTAGTCATGTCGGTATAAATCACTTTTGGAAGATGAGCTGTCACCGCGGGACGACGGCGATGCGGAGGCATCGATGGGACGCGCCGTTATTCTTGACGGATTCGGGGGAAACCGCGTTTCGAAGACTCGTTTGTGACGTACGCTTGCTGCCGGGTCGCGAAACTCTTTTTATGCAGCCGAGTGGCCGACGTGAATTGACAGCTTGATGCATAGGTGCTGCAATGGGTTTTTAAAATGGAAAAGTTGCTCGTTCAGTCGTTTTGATAAACAGCAACGGTTTAAAGAAATTTAATGCGTAATTCTTCAATGCGTG
>NW_017148331.1:90131-94368 GCF_001652005.2 Ceratina calcarata | reverse complement strand
AAATATAAACATGTAATGTATAAAAATATAGGAAATATCTAAAGCAGAGTACATTGTAATATTTAAATATTAAAAAAACTGTTATTTAAATGCGATAAATATTTTATATACTCAATCATATAATACTCAAAACGTATGGAATCACAATCCAAACTCATTCAGTTTCCCTCACTGCGACACTTACACTGAGTTTCACACTCGCCAAATCAATATCGGATCCACTGCTCCTTATTGATTCATTGAACGTACGGCACGATTCGCGTTGCGTATTGCGCGTCGCGCACAAGGCGCACGAGCCACGGAGCGGCCCGATAGAAATATTTTTGCCGGGCTAAATGGGTTTCTTCGGCAACTCCGGGGAGAACATGAGAGCAGCAGCTGGCCGGCGATGCGACAAATCATACCTGCCGGACAGCCTACACGTCGCAGCCAGCCGTGCGCGTGCATGCTGATGCACCCGCGACAGGGCGAGCCAATGGCGTAACCAGGGGTGGCTTCTTAGGGTCTGATATAACGTACATATCAATAAAACAGCAGAACGGTAACCAGCAGCTGCGATTATTAAAATTTTGTAAACGAGAAAGAACTGTTCATTGACACAGAAATTAAGATTCCGATTAAGATGTTTATTAAAGGTTTTATAGCTCTGTGTTAATTACATGCAAAAATAATTAATCTGTAATAAATAGAGTATCCATTTATTTCCTCTATTCATTTATTTTTCATTAATTATTTGTTATTTGCTTTATTTTTAAAGTTATATTTGTTGGTACCTTGAGTTTGTCAAGCTTCTCTTGTTTTCCTTTGTATATTCTAAAGGACTTATGGTCGTTGGTAAAGTAATAATAATAAGAAGAAGAATGACTATGTAATAGAAGAAATAAAAAGCATTTTTCAGAATAGAGAAAAATAATTCGTTTTTAATTGGAAATCGAAATCTATAAAGAAGCTTTATTTCCAATTTTATTACTTCAGATCTTTTCGTGGCGAGGGACGATGATTCGAGTTCATTTTTCAGCCGACAGTGATAAAACTGTATGGAAGATCGTCGTGGGTGTGGAATGCACGAAAAGAATTTTAACGCGATGTAAGGATTACGGGATACTGCGCGGAACGAAAAGGAAGATATTCATTTATAAAGCCTGATGATACGTAATACTCTGAGTTTCGCATACGGTAGATCAACAGTTAATTAATTAACAAAATCCTTACTTTATTCATCCTTCAACCAATTACAATGTATTAGATCTATTAAGAAAAGACGTGGTTTGATCAAAACCGTGGTTTTAGCAAAACTATTGCTTGTGAATTGTAAAATAAAAATTAATGGATCAAACTATTTATATATAATAAAAGAATTCTATTGACTATTCTAAATTTCTATTGACAAAAAGACAATTTCAAAGAGAAACTTCTTTTTTATATACATAGAATATACTGTTCTTTTTTAAGAATATTAAAATCTTGAAATTAATCTTGTCTACAATTTCAAATTATTTTCAGTACTTTGATTTAGACAAGACCTCCCTTAATAAATATTGTATTTTAATGTTAAAGAAGCTTTATTTCCAATTTTATTACTTCAGATCTTTTCGTGGCGAGGGACGATGATTCGAGTTCATTTTTCAGCCGACAGTGATAAAACTGTATGGAAGATCGTCGTGGGTGTGGAATGCACGAAAAGAATTTTAACGCGATGTAAGGATTACGGGATACTGCGCGGAACGAAAAGGAAGATATTCATTTATAAAGCCTGATGATACGTAATACTCTGAGTTTCGCATACGGTAGATCAACAGTTAATTAATTAACAAAATCCTTACTTTATTCATCCTTCAACCAATTACAATGTATTAGATCTATTAAGAAAAGACGTGGTTTGATCCATTAATTTTTATTTTACAATTCACAAGCAAAACTATTATATAATAAAAGAATTCATCGATTTCTATTGACAAAAAGACAATTTCAAAGAGAAACTTCTTTTTTATATACATAGAATACATATACTGTTCTTTTTTAAGAATATTAAAATCTTGAAATTAATCTTGTCTACAATTTCAAATTATTTTCAGTACTTTGATTTAGACAAGACCTCCCTTAATAAATATTGTATTTTAATGGTGGCCATCTTTATTGTACATACATATTTATGATCGACTATTCTTTTTAAAAATGTATCACGATTTACCTTACATTAAAATATGGAGATTTGACACATTGAATCATGTGTCTTATGGATTAATAATTCGAGTGTAATAATAGAGAGTGTTAAACCAAAAACCGGTTCGCAATCCTGCTGTATTTTATCTATACTACCAGGAATCATTACTTATCTGTTAACAACGCGAATTGATTCTCTTACGAAACTCGAAGAGGGACACTCACTCTACCATTTAATCATGGAGGATCATAGGAGAATTCCGCGGGATCGCGAACCAACGCGGCGCGATGCCAGATGCGCGATTCGCGTCCGCGCGGAAGATAAAGACGGCCCTTTGGCTCCGTAAAAAGAATCGTCCGCGCGAGCGTCGAAAGGGAATGGAAAAAAGGCCTGAAAGCGCGGCGAAGTATTTTCGCGCGAAAAGCACACCGGCACGGTGAATTCCACCGGGAGCCGCAGGGTACGCAGCTACGGCCAAGAATAAATCATGGAAAAAGGCCTGTGGCCGAGCCGGGGGAGGGAAAAAAGAAAGCGTTTCGCTCGCTCCCGGTTGCGCTCCTCTCCAACTGGCGCAAGAACCGGAGGGAACTGTAATCAGGTAGCCTTAGATACCGACTCACCGGCCGACGGAAGGGTTAATAACTTTCCCGACTTTTCCGCGAGCCATTAATTAATCGGATGCCAGCGGCCGCGGGAGCGCTGCTACCGCGAGGGAAGAGGCTACGAGAGGAACAGATAAAGCTCCCGCGGATGAACAGGCGGCGAACGAGGAATACGAGGGCCACTAGGTGGAACCTCCAGAAAGATAGAGAAGAAGGGAGTGTTGGAATTGCTGGGACCGTGAGTTCCGCGGGGTTAAACAGTCGGTATTTCAGTAATGGAGGCTTATCGCGTGCTACCGGCGCGAGTCCCCGAGGGCCTGCTGGGTCCGCGAGCGTTTATTAATTCGCCACTTACCGTACGCATACCCTGCGCTCCGTTCTTTCGATATCGATGAGGAATTAGTCGCGCACATCCGCGACAGGACACACGGTTGTATCGCTCGGCGCGACTCAGGCCACGAATAAGCGCGTTTGCGCGCTTACACGGCTGGAAAGCGGCCATGAAAACCCAGCTAGTCGTAAATAACGTACCCGTGGCCGTGAAGTGCATCTCTCGCAGCAATTAACTACCCTTTCCCCTGCCTTCTATCACCCTCCTCCGCTGGTCCTTTCCCCCTTCGCTGTTCTTTTTGCCGACGGATTGTTCCGACGACGCGACGTCCTCGTTATATCTACCGCGCTGCTTTTTAGTTCGTTTCTACGGGAATTAGGGATTCTCGGCGACCTCAATAAGTTTGCTCGTCTCTTGGAATCCGGGGGGCCGAATCGCGTTTTTGTTAACAGCCCGTCTTTCCCGGTCAGTAATCATCGCGAGCACTCATACTAACGGAATAGTTAACGAGAAGGGAACAAACAATTATGGTTTCTTCGCTTATTTTAAAACTTAAGAATTATGAGAATAATTAACAGAAATTGCAACAACATACTTGCTAATGGTAACCAGGTCGACTGACCATTTGCTCGTTTCACGTGTTCTTTATCGTCTTTAATTAACTTCATCATCAATTTCTGATGCTCCGGTAAACGATACACTATTAAAGAAATCGATGGAACGAGCGAATTTTATTAATTTTTGAACGATCTACCGACTACCATGCAATGACATGCGCTACGCAGAAAGATATTATTTGGACCGGTAGGCAAAGACTCGTCCAGCAGAACTGGTCCCGCGCGACAGCTGACGTATCAAAGAGATCCCGACTCAATGACGGCCGCCCCTTCGTCCAGATCAGATCGACGATATCACAGAAACAATTTCTAATTAATTGCCCCGCATCGGCAGGATGACACGATCGCCGTTTCTTAACCGTCTTACTGTTTGTCCACGAGAACGATGTAAATGAATTATCACTTCAATACACAATAACATGAATTATAATTTCAACTAAGGGTTTATGAACCGTAAAGTCTTTCGTATGCTTTTTACTTCATATCGTAAATAACATCCTCGAAATTATTTCAACTTTAAAAT
>NW_017148331.1:83050-89444 GCF_001652005.2 Ceratina calcarata | reverse complement strand
ATACAAAGTTATAAAATTCTGTCATTGTTGCATTTATATTTTTTTCTAAATGAAATCAAAATTCCGTCTGTAAAAATTTCAATGCTTTGTCATTGTTTTTATGTAATGGTTCATACAACCGATAATCTCGTTTGCACTGTTGGCCAATACAATTTTTTATACGTCGAGGATACGGGCATACGAGATCCTCATTCTAGGTGGAAAAAAATTTGTACGCGTCCCCTTTCAGCGGCACGTTCGAATTGAATGAATACAAAATTGTTTCTCAATTAGACGGAATTCCTTAACGCGCGGAACAACATAACAGACATTTTTCACCGACAGAATCGTTGACAGCGCGAATGTCGTTATTTCGGCAGCGCGGCTCTCCTTCCTTCGGCGCGTCGCGTCGCGTTCGTTAATCTCGAGCGAGACGCGTGAAGAATTTGGCGAACGACCGATGAATCGCGTCCAGCCAAAAATTTGTCGCCCAAGTCGTTTTCGCGAGTTAATCAAGAATTGTCAGCGATTTGGCTCGCCACGCTTGGCCCTGCGTTGGTATCGTTTCAAAACGAGACGCGTACGCCTTGCCCATCCTAATTAGAGAAACGTCACTTGAACCTTTCGATTAACTGAAGATGAACTTATTGACAAATGAAGATTGCGAAATGAACGAGTATAGTTTACGAGATAAGAAGAGCATCTGAATCTAGCAGATACTGGTTGCAATAAATATTTCAAAGGATTATTCCACGTTTGAAGAATCGGTGTCAAACGGCGTTCTCAATAACCGATGCATTTTTCATTGCTATTTCCCGATCGAGGTCGCCGAAGGCAATTGTTCGCGCTCGGCATCGAAACGATCCGGCATTAAAGCCGTCCTAGATCGTGTCCCTCGTGCCGATCTCGAAGGCTGAACCGGACTCCCGCAGCTTCCTGATACCAGTTGCCTCTACTTTTTTCTCCATCGCGCCACTCTGAATCGGTCTTCTCCATTGTCTCCCGTGGGCAACAGGTTACTCACTATCGATTCGATCGCGCCACGCTTCCGGGAGCCTTCGACGATCGGCAAAAAGTCCATTGTTTGCTTTGACTCGCATCAAACGTAAACTACATATCGCCAGTGATAGTGATATTAGATATTAAAATCGATTCCAAATACTTAGTATAAAATACTTCAACAATTTCATTCGTCTATTTAGAATTAATGTAAAATTATAAAATGTTGAAGAATTAAAATCATTTTTTTTAACGTGTTGTAAGCGTTGACAAAACGGTAGCAAATTCCGAGTGAGAAGAAGCGGAAGGTGGGCGAAAAAATGGTGAGCTATCAAGAGTAAGAGAGAATGAACGAACCGCTCGGAATTGCAAATCGGGCGACCAGATGGACGAGCGTTTGTCGAAGGGTGAAATTCCACGGGCAGCCATCCAGTCGGCCAGCCAATGGAATAATATTTGGGTTACGCAAGCAAAGAGGAAGAAGAACGAAGGAAGGAAGGAAGGCACGGAGGTGAAAACGAGGCAATAGAAGAAGAGGAGAAAGAAGAAGGAAGCGGCGCGGCGGCTTGGCGTCGTCGCGTTGATGCCAGAGGACTCTCTAATAACTGTCCTTCGTGACAAACCATGGACGCGTTCCTTTTCCAGTCTGTCATTGAATTGTAGATTCGTATGGACAGATGGACACGTCCGTCGACAAACTTGCAGTACTTACGAGCGACAAAAAGCACTGAGACCCTGAAAATCTTACGATCGTTTATGTATACTGTCGACAGATCCCCGGAGACTTCCGTTTCGACTCGGTCGTCGCGCCGCTTCGTTCCTGAATCGATTCCACGCGACCAGATCGCTCCAATAAAATTAGCCAGGAACATCGATTCACTCAAATCCCATCCGTTACATATTATACATAAATTCAAATACTTTCTTTTATATAAAATTACCACAAAAATAAGGAATTACTATAATTTTCAAAATTGTAAATTAAAAGTATGAAAATATTTCTGTGAACAAATACAAGAAATCATTCGTTGTATGTTCTAATGCAGTACTAGTGGCTAGTCGTATTGTTTATAAGTACGAACGTTCTACGAGCACCTCTTGTAGTGACCAAGATTCTCGGTAGTCTCAACGGAGAAGCCATTAATCTTGGTTGATAGAAGCTCGCGATTTGGGCGGATTAGAGACAGCTCGCGACTGGTAATTGTGTTTAAATATACCCACGCGTTGGTATAAGGAAGAATTCAAACGCGGACGAGGGTTAATTGTGATTTGTGGCTCTAGATTGTTGCAAATAGGACGGCCGGACATTTTCTTGGACATAATAGAACGAATAAAGATGTCCGTTGCGCACGTTTGCGCACGGCACTCGGCACACCAGTTTACCCTTTGGATTAATCGACCACCGCGTCCCTGACGAACAGCGTAATCGCTTGCGAAATCAATGCTTTTCGCAAAATTCTGATGCTTATCTTTTCCCAAAGCAGGGATCGGTCTCGAAATAGAGCTAAAAGATCGTCTATTCAAACTTCTAAGAAGCCAGTGTGGATATTTTCATGTACGAAAATTCTATCATCGACAGTCAGAGAATCCAGTTACGTAATTGTTAACTATACTCTGACAAATTTAGTTTCATACATATAGAAACTAGCATCACTCGTCTATTTTTTGCTAGAAGTTATTTAAGGAGGAGTATTAATTAAATAATTTCATATGTAAAAATTTTATCATCGACAATCAGAAAATCCAGTTACAGAATTGTTGACTATACTCTGGCTAATTTAATACGTATACTCATAAACAGTGGCATCTTTCGTTTTTCCTTTTGCTAACAATTATTTAAGGAGGAACATTTACCAAATTACGTACGTTAATGACAAAATTTACTGTTGCCAGCTTATCGAGGTTCGCATGCAACATATTTAACTCAAATTGACGTGCAGTGAAACAGTGAAAAGTGAGACGTACGGCGAGAATAAATTACCGGACTCAAAAACACTTCCCATTTAATTAACGTCATGTAATGAGAGATACAGATCCACGTGGTTGATCATCGTCCGCCAAAAAAGCGAGCAGGTGAACAGCCCCGTCCGTTGAACGTAATATCGAATAGTGCGACTAACTGACTCAATTCTTAACTATTTAGTTCCATGTTCGAGAAATCAAACTGAAAAATCGATCGTCAACAATAGTATAGAATAAAATTTGTCTTAATTGCAAAACTTCATTTCTGTTCAATAATACAAAATCTTATATTTGCATTGTATGTTTACTTGCCTTATTAGGCTTAAGAATATATACAGTCTCTTCCTTACAGTCAAGATTACAAACTATAATCTTTATTAATTTATATTAATCTACATTAACTCATAAACTTTGACGTCATGTTATTCTGCTGTCCTTTTCACAAAATCGTGTATTTTATTAACATTAGAACTGCCAAATTAGTCAATATAATTGACTTTAACTGGAGAAATGCACATATAAAAAAAAGTCTGTAATTCTACTGTTAAAGAAATTGAGAAAGTGATGACAACTATATTTCTCAGCTTATTTCCTTAGATTTTATCACATTTTCCTAAAAACGAGCAATCTAAACGCAGTTGACGATGATTCTTTTCTTGGGCCAAACTGAAACGATTCCGGTGTGGTCAATCGGCGTTCGTTTAACGACGGAACCGCAGGAATTCCGGCGTGGTCTCGCTAACGAGCGAACAACGGCCGCGAAAAAGCGAGCAACGCGAGACTTTCACCGAAACGTCGCGAAATCGAGGTGAACCCGCCGTACCGGTTTACGCGAAAAAATTCATACGTGACCCGGTGGCGGTGATCAGTGGTGTTGCGTGGCCGAGAGGGATCAAGCAACCCGTGGTGGATCGGGTGCCAGGCAAAGACACCGGTGGACAATCCGTTGTTCGTCGCGTAAAAACCGAACGGACTGCCGGCCGTGGTTAAACCTGATCCGATTCCCCAAAGACCGGCGACGATCGTCCTGAACGAGCGACGCACACCTTCGCAGCGGACGACAGGACAGTGTTAGAATTGAGATCTGTTAGAACGTTTCGCGAAACGTAGAATCCCCGAAGAACGATCAAGGGAATGGAAACGAGACGGAGGCTCGTTAAGATACAATCTTTCACTGGAGAATAAAATGCTGGATTAAACAGAAAGTTCGTGATTATATAAAATTTAATATCAACGTATTTAAATTTTGATTCATTGATTTATTTCGTTTTACATTCTTTCACTAACTTTCATGGAACTTAAAGACTCTATTTCTAAAAATAGTGCAAAATATGAAACGAAATCATAGTAGTTGCCTTTATTGAGTATTTCTCACATTGTTTAGCAAAGGTCAGTTTTACATCTGTTCTAATCGACCTATTAAGAACCGGAGTGAACTTCCCTGAAATTTCAAATAATGAAATAAAATAATAAAAAATGATTAGGAAACAACGTTATAATAAATATAATAAAAAAGCGTTTAAAAAAATTAATTCAAGTTACGTTATAATTAATTCGCACGGAATCAAAAAGCGCTTCATGGAATTAAATTCAGCACTCGAAAAAAGTGATGATGTTCTGGTGAACTGTTCGAAACACGTGAAATAACGAGGAGCCACTGAACGTGGGTCACGGTCGAGGATTCGATTTCAATTAATACCTCTCGTTACCCGCAACGAGGACGAACCGCCTCGGAGTGAAAACAACATCCAAGAAGAAATTCCAATAACGAACCGACCGCTGAACGCGAGAATCTTTTCTAATTACCTCTCCGTGCCCTCTGCGAATCGCGTTAAACACTGAAATATGCAGCGAGAGCTGTTGTCTGTATAAAACGACTCGATATTTAACGTTAATTCCCTTTCGCGTAAAGAAGAATCGAAACTGCCACGAGGACCACTAATTACGCTCGACACGCCCTAAGAATATGAGGAACATGGGAACGCCTCGAAGAGGAGTCCTTAGGAATTCAAACACATTCAACAATTTCTTATAAACTCGGATAAATACTTTTAATATTATTTCGATCTGCACGTGTGATAAATGTTGCCGATATTTGAAACAAGATTTTCAACAATATTTATTAATCTCGAATACGTCGACGAGCATGTGGACCGCTTTAGGAACACACGACCGACCAGTTTCGGTATTCGAACCGTCAGAGACGGTGAATTCATTACAATTAATTCGTTTTTCCGGTCGCCGGAGCACGTGTACCGTGACAGGGGATGCATGAAAATGAAGTACCACGAGTCGAAGAAGCGTGCAGCATCGGAAGTTAAATCAACGAAGCTGTTCAAGAGCCAAGCCGACGTAAGAACAATCTGCTTCCTATGCTAGGCTGATTCCGAAAAATTCTACTGATCATAGCCAAGGGATTAAGTATAAATACGTTGAGTTCACCGTAGCTGTGGGAACCAGACAGCCTTTAAGCATGACCGCGGTTCTTTCATCGTAATTTATCGAACAACGTTTAAACATTTTTATAATTCAGGAGTGCAGATTTTTTAATTACGTTAGCAGTTAATAGTTAAATTTCTTTAAATCCCAATCGTTAATTCGAATTTCTCACAATTAAATAATTTTAATCCTTAATTAGTCTGAATCAAAAATCAAACGTTAATTCTCAATTGGTATTCGACTGAATTAAATATTTCAATTATCTGCAACCTTGTTACAAACCAACCAATGGGTTTTCATTTAAAAAGGATCAGAGAATACTTTGTATACAGCAGTGGCTGCAAAACTATCGTTTATTGAACGCAAATGCATGAAATTGGTCAGCAATGATTCAAAGGCTAAGCACATTTTCAAATTGGAGTTCCTGAAAAGTCTCTTAGACGCTATTTAAGGGGTTAACGAGAAACAACTTCTTCGGGCGCAGGTATTTAGCCGTTGAACGCGATCGCGGCGGGAAACTAAGATCGTGAGAGTCGGATTCTGTCTGTGGACCACCTATCGAGCAGCAGTCGCGCGAGCAAGCCGCTCGAGCGTAGATTACGATTTCGACGTTTCCTCGGATTCGCCGATGCTCGTACCCGGTACCTGTTCGTATACGCGCGGCGGCGCGTTTAACCGTGCCTAGGCCATGCTTTAATCGCGAGTTAACAAGAGTAGAGTTTCTGCGATTCCCTGCGGAAAACGGAATTCGTTCCCCGCGGATGACTCGCTCCCAGAGAGCTCGACCGTGGACTCTTAGTATCGCGGCGCGTTAATTACGGCTGCATTAAAATTGTTTACTCGTCGGCCACATAATTGACTTATTAATATAGGGCTAATTGAAATGAGCAGCTGCGTTGAATAGGGACAGCTAAGGTAAATGTCCCTATTTCTAATTAATGAGATATTATTACATCATTTTAACATAATAAACATTTAATAATAACAAGTGTTCTTAAGGATGTATTGGCTATAC
>NW_017148331.1:75679-82702 GCF_001652005.2 Ceratina calcarata | reverse complement strand
CGTCAATAGTTAACGAGTAATTTGCAAAAAACTGTTTTTTCGTTTTTCGTCAATAACTCGTAAACTATTAATGCTAGTGAAAAAATTTTATACAGAAATTGTAGATCTCGTCGTCCTTTACAAGAAAGGTCTTACACAATTTTCACGTAGATTCAACGGTTTAGGAGTAATTAAGGAAAAATGAAATTTTTTGCCAAAAGTTCGCCGTTTCGACGGTGGGATGGTCGGATTTTGTCAACATCAATAAAATGCCAAGTAATCATACGTAACTCGTTAAATATCGAAGTTAGTAAGTGCCTAACTCATCTGACTTTAATATACATTGTTCTTCATGTTCAATTAATAATGAAACTGCATGAATAAAAATTGTGACATTTACTTTAGTTTAGTCGTTAGAATTATATCTTTCGACGATACAAAATACAACTCTGAGAAATAATCGAATGCAAGAGAGCATGGTTAAACATTAACTGACTTACTATCACCAAATTGTTTAAATTCTCAGCCAGCATACTATTCAATAGAATTTTTTATACTGACGCAAAGACACGCAGCTTCAGAAATATTTCAGAGACGAATGAACGAAAGAGACAGGGACCGGAGAGAAAGAAACGGAAAAAGAGAAAGAGGAGAAGAAACCTGTCCCGAGTCGATCGACGCGACGGTTTTCCAGCGCGCGTTCGCCTTCGATTACGCAAGGGAGCCTGGTCTCGCGCGGCGCGGTGCCGCGGTGCACGGTACGCCATATAGGAACCGAGAAACTAGTCCGTAGAAATTTATTCCGGCGAAGCGAGAACAACAAATTACAGGCTGTAATCGATCTTTGCTAATACGACGCGTCGGGAATGTCTCGGCTTGATCGACCGGCGAAACGATCGCCCCGCGTCCCATTGGCGTGTACTGATTTACGCAAAAATAAATTATTGAACGTTCGCCTTTTCTCCTCTTCAAAATGCTGTAGAGAGGAAGACGGCCAGTCTTATTTCTGTGTCCCTATAATAATTAATTATCCATCGAACATAATCAAGCATGCTGATTTTATTGCTGGATGATTGTAGCTTTGAGAAGAAATGTTTAATCGAGTACGCAGTGACGTGAGGCTGAGATTAACCAAGCAAATCGAGTATTTAAACATTTTCGTTAGGCAAAATGGTGTAAAATTCGTTTTGACAAAAAATGGAACGGGTATGCAAATACGTGCGACGTCCAGCCAATTACTATCACTCAATTTAAATAAATCAGTGGTTCATCCCTCAATTATTTCGTCATTCGATAGAAACGCGGGGCGAAGAAAAAGTCGGACGTGAATCACTCGGACCAAACTTAGAGGGAGGCGAAAAACGAAGACGTGAGAGAAGCCTCGACAGGCCTCCGTTCATATTTTCTCGGAAACTGAACTACGTTCGACGACTGGACGGCCGAGGTTTCTCACGAGGCGGACAACTGCCTTTTTCACCGAGCCCGTTAATTTTAATTCGATTACGCGAGACGTACGGAATTCGCGAAATACTTGCTACCGTTCCGCGCGTCATTGCGACAATCTATGGCGTCAAAGGAGCAGCGCTGTTACAGCTGATGATTTTAATTTATCGAATGTTAAACATTTTTCAAATACAATGTCCGTCGCATTGAATGCGATCAATCATGTGTCTTTTAATAAGAAAGGAAAAAGTCTTTTTCTAAAATCAGATAAATTCAATGATAGAAATTGATTTATTACTTTGCAAAACTCCCTTAAGACATTCGAGAACATTGATGCAGAAATAAATGATTTAACGTTCGTATTTCCTCCTCTTCAAAATGCAGCAGAGAGGAAAACGAGTCTTGTGGTTGAATCTCTAAATAATTAATTATCTATCGAATATAATAAAAAATGTTAAACGAATACTTAAAAATCGTGAGATTTATGTGATTGCTATCCAATAAAGCCGGAAAAATAGAGACTACAATATTTTAGTTGGTAAAAACATATCAGCTACTGGGAAGGCGTACATAACATTGCCCATGCTTGATCGAAACTTACATTCACAATCAGTATTGCAATTTTCAAACCTGAATAACTACGAATAAATTGATTTAAAAGAATCATCTAATTGGGAATAAATCATGTTAATAGAAACCGCGTAATTTTAAAATCGTGTAAAAAAACCGTAGAAAAGGAGAGTAAAGTAAAACATATTTCAATTATAGGAGAGTATAGCAAATATATTTGAATTATCCTTAATTTCTACAAAAGCTTATGCCCAATATTTACTTAGATAAAAAGTACGTTGACTCATTTTACTCGGACTTAATTCGTAACAGCTATACAAACACCCTAATAAGAAATCTATTACCCTGAACATTCGGTTCAAATTTAAAACCAATCCTTTCCCACGTTAAAAATCTGCCTCGAAGAGAAGAAAAAGAAAGCTCGAACGACTCTGAGTCGCCAATAAAATCTCCCACAGTTGAGGTAACAACGAGAACCTATTCCTACTCTCACGATCCGGCAATAATCGTCGGTCTTCCGGCGATCGGGCGTAAAACGGCGCGTTACTATCTGTCCCGGGAACGATTTTACGTAAGAGGAACACGCCGCGCTAACTATGAAATTTCAGCGTTGCCATTACCGTGAATTCATTAAGAAACTTTTCTAGTCTCGCGCACCGGCCAATACTGCATATTACGCGTAATTACGCTCCCTGTCCGCTTTGTGCTATAGCCGCGCACACATGTGCCAACGCCGGCGAACCGGGTGTAATATCGACGAGCGCGTGAGCGCATGCGCGCTATATTTTTACGTGCAACCCTCTCCCTCTCTGTCAGCCTGGAGAGGGCTTTAAAAGCCGTCCTCCTCCTCCTCCTCCTCCTGCTCCTCCTCTATGTCGCGGGTACGAACGCTTCTCCGCGTTTAATTTATGTAGGAAGCTAGGAAAGCCGGCAGAAAAAAGGTCGAACATGTGACGCCGCAAAAACCCTGGCTGCCGTTATAATTTATACGGTAAACGCCGCCGGTACACGCGTGCACGGCACTTTCTAACCCCCGGTTTTCGCCGTTTCGCTGCCACTCGTCACGTGGCGAACCGCGCCTAGCACCGACCGTGTTCCTCTTCGCATCGCGATACACGCTGCGGACGGACTTCGCTCTCCGCGAAACTTTTTCAACTTCGGTTTTCCCCGTTCGACGCGCAGCGACGGCAAAAATGTCGGGAAACGCCACCCAACAGGAATGGTAAGAGTCGAGCACGATTACTCAACTGACGACCGTTTTGAATGAAGCCTGAACCACCAACGAGATACTATTAAAGAGTAGCAGTGCCTGTGTAATGAGACCCAATGGGGCTCAAAACAGTGGGCAACATTTGTAGCTAATAACTAGAAATACAACTTTGGTCCGAAGCATTTTTCGCTAGGACGAAGAAAAAGTTCTTGCAATAAACCATTTTATTTATTAATCTTTGACAAAACATTTAAGGGACACAATCCTACACAAAATAGAATAGTGGTTTGGTTTCTGTTTCTAGTTCAGTGGCAATATATTTCAAATTAATATCATCAAAAATTGCAGACTTCGTGCGACACGAATATTTTTTAATATCGAAAACCATTCTTCATATTCACTACAATTTTTCTACAAATTTCTAACATAACAGAGAGTGCCATTTTCAAGTCAGTATGACTATGAAAAAAACGGAAATCTCAGAGGCTGTCATTCCTTAAAAATGCATTCACGACACTTAACTTGAACGGCTTCATTAACAGGCAAACGAGGTGGAGGAAGGAGAAGAAGAAGGCGAAATTGCGGCAAGTTGAAGTTTTTCGAGTCGCGACCTCGGCCACGCCACGTGATCGTCCCCCCGACGTTTTTGATAAAAAAAGACGAGAGTCGTAAGAAAGGGGACGCACGAGAAACGGCAAAAGAAACGGCGTTATAAATAAAACTGAAACTCAGCTGTACATTAAATGTACGCGTCTTCCCCGCGTGTATCCATCCATTCAACGCGGCGATTTATCCGATAATCAAGAAGTTAGAACGTACAGAGAGAGGAGAATAGGTAAATTCTTGATAATGTATTTACATCTGTTAAACGTGCGCTTCTCTAAAGAAGATAAATTAAACACAATGTATTATCGAAAGTAAATTATAACAATGGATCGATTAAATCAAGTATATCATATTTGACAATAGCTAAGGAGGTATCTATTATTATAGCAACGAGAATAGCTCGTAATTGTACATAACTATCGTCATAAAGTGTTACGTAAGTGGCGAAACAATAGGAGCTATTTAAAGGTTTAGCATTTGTGAATCTGATTATTCACGATACGTAGTAGGTAGACACCCATTGATGCAAGAACACCCACCAACATTCTCAGACATTATCAGTATTATCCCCTAAGTTTAACATTTCAGGCTGGAATGCCTAATATTCAACGAACATTTGATATTGTATAGAAAAATAATGTAAATATTTGCGATTATTTATTAAAAATATTTTTGGAACGATTGTAAGTCGAGAAAAAATAATACAAGAGAGATAAAGAGTAATGGAATAAAATATTATAAGCAGATATAAAATTGTTTTATTAAATATAGAAACTAGACGCCTCAAACTTGCCTAGTTTTTTACTTTCCCATAAAAAGGTTAATTTTTTACAGACATTTCATTCAACAATTTTCGAAGATCCTTCAGAAATATGAATTTCTATTATTTCCAACGAATTTAAGCTATTCCTATTAAAATGCAAGACATTGCAGATTGTAATCAAATTATAGCAACTTTTCTTATATTGTCAATTTCAAAGATGTAGAATACGTCTATATTAATCAAGACTAAACATTTTTCTAAACTCTATACAAAATATTTATATCATTCCATAAGAATTATCTCATATTTGTGTAATCTGTTCGTTTTACCTATTCATAATTTTACCACCCCAAGATACTGAACAATGTTAAAAATGAAGCGAACGTTGCTCATCCAGCAAGATACTTGGTAGTGAGATCAATCGGTCTGATGTAAGCTAGATCGAATTGGCAAACGAGGTCGTCGGCTAGCGCGAACAGCCTCGGAACGAGCCGGTCGTCTCATTCCCACAGAGGAGAAGGAGGAGAGCTCTGCGCCGGTCGCCAAGAAGTAAGAAGCGAGAGGACAACGGGAGCAACAAGAGGACGCGCGGTAGAAAAGAGAAATAATAAAAAAGTCCGTGGCAAAAGGCTGCTTTAACCCGGCCAGATCCCGCCCGGACGATAACGGGAGGACACATCGCCACCTCGGCGCGACGATCGTAAAACTTGGTCAGGTAAACGTGCGGTTCGTTTGAGACCCGCTGCTATAGGAGGACGGACAGGAGCTGCTTATAGTTTAGGTATTATAGTCCGGGGCCGGCGCGTCCTCCTCTCGGGAAGAGTCACGAAAGCCTGTCTCGCGAGGGGCTGCGCGTACTGGTACGCGTTCCCTTCGGGGTGGTCCCCGTGACGACATCAGTTCATTAATCGGGCAGATACCTGAGAAAAATGCGCTTTTACGACTCGACTCTCGTCGCTACGCTGGCTCCCGATCATCCGCTCGCGCACACGCTCTCCTCGCGCGAGCCACCTTCGTTGGTAGCCGATCCCCTGTCTTAAATAGTTTGCGATTAGGTTCACACGGCTTCACTACCAGTACCGGAGGATGTTCATCGTTTGTTCTGCTGGATCAATATAATTATACGCGACTTTCTTAAATTTTTCGTTACGCTTTAGGATCACCCGTGATGATAGTTCACTCGTTAATTAATGGAATATCAACGTGTTAAAACGAAGCGAACCGAGCGTGGATAAGAACGCTATTTTTACCACCAAATTCTCCGTTTGAATCATCAGACGCGAGCAGATCTCCGAGAGAGATACGTCTTTACGATTCTCCTCTCCGATAAATTCTAATCAGCTGGCCACCACCTCGCGACGTGACCGTACCGGCAATTCTGCTAGCGATTTAACTGTCGCCCGTTAATTATTCGAGGCACAGTCAATCTCGCATACCAACCTAGGACAGTTTAGGGCTATCTAATTATCTACAAAACAACCGCGCGGGCTTTGACATTTTACCGGAACGATTGCTCGTTAATTCCGGCGCAAGGGGAAATTTTTCTAAAAATACATTGTTGCCTCCTTCGGCCTTCGGGTGATTAATGGAACGTATGGCGTAGGTGGAAGTAATGGTGAAACCGTTTCCGAGCCTTATGACTTTTTATGTGTTCTTAGGATGACTGAGATTAATATCGAACCTTGTTTCCTTTCGCGCACGAACATTTGTGGCTGACTTTTAAATCAAATCGAAAAAATGTTTCGAATCAGTATTTTACTTAGAATCTGTGATAAAATTCGACTCTGAAATACTTTATGCAAGATTTAATGGAACACATAATTATCATAATTATTGCTCCATTTTTAAAGAAGGTGAACCACGTAAAGCTGCAGGAAATGAATGCTGACAGTTCGAAATTAATACTCATTCGCAATCGGAAGAGTCCCGCTAACAAGAGTGCTAATGAAGGATAGCTAAGTTCTTGCGGGGTTCCGGCCTGCACCTGTCCCTCTCCCTTTGTATGCTACAAGGCCCCGCGATCGGACCTGAACATTCTCTCTCTCTCTCTCTCTTTCTCTCTCCTCAATTTCTTGTTGACTAATTTCTTGCCAACCCTTCCACACGCTGGAATTTATACGCGAAACGCCCACGTGAAACCAATAAACGCGTGACTCCCGAAGGCTATCCATCCCTCTTTGACCGAACGTCTCCTTTATGACTTTATTGTGCCCAAGATTTTTATATGAACTGTCGCGTCCTCGTTAAGAGCCGAGAATTATATCCTCGGAGTCCGCGAGTTTTATTGGGCATCGTTCAGCCTCGTGCGCGATGTACAAGTAAATTTTGTGAAAACGAAACGATGGATAATTGACGCGATGTTAGTTATCTTTCGTGAAGAATAGAATTTATGCATAATAATATTTATCAATACAATGAATGAAGCATTATTAATAATAACGAACTTATAATT
>NW_017148331.1:44579-75344 GCF_001652005.2 Ceratina calcarata | reverse complement strand
GGAAATGAATGCTGACAGTTCGAAATTAATACTCATTCGCAATCGGAAGAGTCCCGCTAACAAGAGTGCTAATGAAGGATAGCTAAGTTCTTGCGGGGTTCCGGCCTGCACCTGTCCCTCTCCCTTTGTATGCTACAAGGCCCCGCGACCGGACCTGAACATTCTCTCTCTCTCTCTCTCTTTCTCTCTCCTCAATTTCTTGTTGACTAATTTCTTGCCAACCCTTCCACACGCTGGAATTTATACGCGAAACGCCCACGTGAAACCAATAAACGCGTGACTCCCGAAGGCTATCCATCCCTCTTTGACCGAACGTCTCCTTTATGACTTTATTGTGCCCAAGATTTTTATATGAACTGTCGCGTCCTCGTTAAGAGCCGAGAATTATATCCTCGGAGTCCGCGAGTTTTATTGGGCATCGTTCAGCCTCGTGCGCGATGTACAAGTAAATTTTGTGAAAACGAAACGATGGATAATTGACGCGATATTAATGATCTTCCGTGAAGAATAGAATTTATGCATAATAATATTTATCAATACAATGAATGAAGTATTATTAATAATAACGAACTTATAATTAAAATATTCTTTCATGTTACTTTCATAATTATTCTAAGTATTTGAATATAATCTATCTGTTTAATCTAAGATGATNAATAATAAAAGAATTTTGTAATTTTGTGTAATTGTTAATACATGTTTCAAGAATGTTTTGAAATCAAAATAACATCAACTTCGAAGATGTTATTTAAGATAGACAATAAAAAGTAAGCAAAACTAAGAACTGTAGAACGTGTAGATAGTTGTAAGTCAGATACAATCAAAACCATAGATTAGATTGTTAGGAATTATACGATAAAAATTCCCTGCGACTTAAAAATATCCTAAAAGTTTATCGTTTTATTGGACACAGCTTTTTATCTAATTTCTTAAACTCTCGGCTCATACAACGTTAATGCGAGTCTTCCATTTTCTCGTTAAGCGTGGAACCCGAGCACGTGGTGAACGGTAAATCAAATTCTTTTCGAGTCCCTTTTGTCCGAGCATGGTTCGCGCGGGCAGCGCGGACGCGAAGAATTAACGATCCGTCCTGGCGGATATTGCGGTCGGATCGGTTGTTTTACATGCGAATCCCGATGTCCGGCGTCGCGAGCGAGCCACGGGAGCCCCGCTGCCATCGGCATTTAGCGTTCTCGTCGCCGCGCCGGTGATCGCGAGATAATGAACGACGGAGAAGCGTTAAACTGGCCAGCCGGCTGACCGATCCCCGCGCGGGTGTCCCGCGACGCGATAAAAATGATTAAGATCGAATAACGCGGGGGTCCAGCTTCGCGACGATGATCTATCGACGGGCTTCCGTCCGTCGTAATTCTTCCGCGACCATATAAAACCACGCGACATGAAAAATAACGCGGCCCGTAAATAGATTTTAATCGCGTGTCGCTACTGATTCACTTCACGGCAGAAACCCATTGTAAGAGGATTAATAACGTCGGCTAACAACGATAAGATTATCAGCATGATTTTGGAAGTTAACCCTCGCGTGGAATTTTTCAGATTAGGATTACTGAAAATATCAGAATAAAAACTGCTTGTTGACAGCTCGGGTTCGTTAATTTACAGTCCTATTAAATAGTCTCACTAAACTTTTAAATAATGTTAAAATAGTATTCGAAGTACCCGAAGATTGAGATGAATTCCAGGAACAGTGGATGAGAATTCTTCGATAATATGACTGAAGTAATTCAAGAGCTATTGAGTGATTCTATTGCTTTTGATTGCTATTGACGATTGAATAATTTTATAGCTTTGTCGAGGTATCGCGACTGAGAACTGTTCATGCGATACATGAAACAGATACATAAGATGAAAACGTTTATGCATTGTATGTATATTACATCTAAAATGTTTGAGATGCCTCGAAGAGTAAACAAGTTGAATTATTATTAGACTGTTGATCTTTATGCAAAATAAACCATTTGCAATGCCAGTGTAGCAAGTGAAATCTAAATAGGAATTACTTTTGTACTTTAAATGTCATAATATGCATCTGTACAAACCATTATTCCATAAATACATAAAATTCACAATCTTATTTTTATGGGAACAAATTAGAGCGATAAATAATTGAAAATAAGAATTCATTAAAATCGTAATTCTGATTGACACGTTTAATGCATATTAGATGTGTAAAGTGAATAAAAACGTGTAACTGAAGCGTTGAAAAATAATTACACAGACAGTATAAATATGACAACGATAATAATAAAAGGCACACTCAAACGTTTACTACTTACAAAGGGTGTTATCTAAACGTCCAGTATTATTGAATTTTTATTACCTACTCCACAGCCGTGTTGCATGATTTTTCGTAGTTAGTAGTTCCGCCTAGCTCGTAAAAATAATCTTCCGTTTCAGTCAATTCTCGGAGCTCAAAGCATCGCATTAAATTCTCTTTAGCTTAAGGATACCACTGATTTCATTGCGTGCTTTGCATATCATAACCGACTTTACGATGTAAAAAATTTATATCGATTACGACTATAATCAAATAAGCTCTAAGTTCTTAAGACATCTCGAGATCATAACTTTATTCTAGACATGAAACGAAGCTACTCGTTCTCGTTCTCGCCTTCGATTTTACGTTAATACAGTCGCGAGCGAGCAGGGATCTTAGAAGAAAGAAATGTTTAGCGCATAGCCATAAAGCACGCGGCTCCGTGGCGTGAGAAAACGGCCCGGGCATTTTTAACGCTTTGCCGGTGTAACCGTTGCGTCGAGACGTATAGAGTCCGCGCATACTCACGCGGGGAAGGTGGCCGCGGCAGGAAGGAAGAAAAACGAGGAAGAAACGGCCACGGAGCCAAACGTAGGGAAGCCCCAAGGAGGAAGACAGAAACGCGCGCGCGCGCTCGCGCGCGCACGTATATTAGCCACAGCACGGCGAAAAACGCGAGGCTATTAATTCAGAGCCGGTGGACACCGGTCAGCGCCGGCAAAGGAACAAAATGAGCGCCCTTGGGTCAGGCCCTAAATAAAACGAAAGAAGGAACGTTTAAATAAAAGTAAACTCGTGTCGCGCCGTAGCCCGTCCGCCGCGTGCTCAGCTTCCCTCAAACCGAGAAACGAGGGACTTTCGTGGAGAAAAGTTACCTCGAAAGTGCGTCGGTTCAGCGCCGCACCACGCGCTCCCTCGCGAGAAACCTGTCCGGGGAATCGAGATCGACCTTGCGCCGCGCGCGATTGCGAGCTTTAACGCTCTTACCCTCCGTTATCTGACGATCGTGGAGAACGCGAGCAAAGCGACGCGGAGAGGACGCACGTTTTTCGACTCTTCCCTCTCCCTAACGGTGCATTCGCCTGGATCTTTACCCGAAGGAAAGAATGCTTAGTTTCGCTCGTTTCTCGTTTCATTCGATATTTGACGAAATGGAGTTGTCACAGATCAGTTTGATAATTAAAAAATCTGCATAGTACGCGAATATGATAATGAACCGCTATCAATGGCAAACGTTTATTAACTCTTAACACTAAATCTACCATTAAATTCATTTACAGACAGTAGAAAGAAGACGTATTTAGTCGCATTACTAAAATTGTAATTATTATTTGAACTGGTATCAAATTGAACTCCAATACTAAATTGCAGTCAAATGTAAAAAGTATAAATATAGCACATTAGTGTACGAGAACTGTCGGTACGCTTAGTGTTAAGTAAAAGTGATTTGTATCCACGGTCGGGTCGGGCCGCGGTGCACCTTCTTTCTGGAGGACGTCCAACTACTGTGTCTCCTGGTTCCCGACGGCGTTCAGAAATTTCTCTTCACTAGCCCTCACCGTATCAGCGATCTACGTCGTTTAGATGCAGTTAGATCTCCGGTCCTCTCATTAGCATATTCTCGGCTCGTATAATTTACCGCATGATAAACAGTTTAAGTAGGTAAGCAGCCGTGATAGCTCATAGTCGTCCCAGCATTCCTCTCAATGTCGGTTAAGTAATGCCAACCATTACTTATTATTTATCGCCCCGGCGCGATTATCGGTTTAGAACAGAATGCCGCCACCCGATAAGATGCAGTAGACTATATCTCCTGCGATAATGTTTCTGTTGCAAAATGTCCCAACGGGTAGTTCACTTTGATGAAGAATGACTATTCGAACGAATGGATACATGCAAACACACTTCTATCACCTTTTCAAAAACCTGTTTACAAGGTATTTGTATCGTTTTATAATCATTTCTCTAATTTCAAAAGTAACTTCTACCATTTTTATACTGTCACATAAAAATATTTAATATGGCATTAAAAAGATTATGGACAGAGTAGTGCACTTTGTCACTACAAAAGAAGTTGATAAAATGATAGAGTTATTATTATTGAATCAAGGGATTTAAAAGTCGTTTATTAAAGCACCACAAAATTAATTATTACCTCGGGCAATGAAACGTAGGCCATGATTTTTGTTATAGAAGTGAAGATCGAATAGAGGCATGGCCATCTAAATTCCGGGACTCAGGTTGGATAACCTCAGACGTGCGGTTAGATATGAGAGATTCGTTAAAGGGATTTTTTTATTGTCACGCTCGAGCGGCAGGCAGATATCTCGCGAACAAATTGCGAGCGTGCGTCGATGAAACGGCAATCGCTTGTCAGTGAGACGTTACGCGCGGCGTATTTGGGCAAACAATGAGCGGAATGATTCGGAAGACGCATTGCCGGAGAATTCGAAAGAAATTCCTCGATCCGGGCATTGCTACGTTTTTTTCTGTGAAGAAGCTCGATCGACTAAGAACCGTTTTAGGGACATCAAACAACATCCTATTTTTTCTTATGTCCCTCGTTGAAAATTAGAAATTTAGATTTAAAACGGTTTGGAAATATTTCAGAATTTCTGACGTTCACGATTTATTTATTTCTACGCGAATCGTTGAAAAACACGTTGGAAATAAATTGATGGAAAAGAGTAAATAAGGAAGAGAGTATTCGACGTCCCACGGTGCACGGTCGAGTTCACGGGAGGGCAAAAAGCACGGCTGACCTCCGAGCAGACATATTAAAATGATGCAGCGTGGTAGGATCCCCGGAATGAAACTCGCAGAAACTTCGGTCCCTTGTCTTGCCTGGCAAACTATTTCAGGACGCCGCGGCTAAAAGCGAGAATTCGTGGACTCCGCGTAAAGTAAAACAGAGACCAGAAGCTCCTTGAATTGTTTACAAACATGTAATTGTAATGGGGCCGGCTTTGCTGGCCGACGACTGACGAAAGAAACTACGCTTAACCCTTTTATCCCAAGATGCTTTCAAATTCCGTTCCGTTCTCGGATATTTGTTCTCTAAACTGCTCTGTTTACAAATTTTGAAGCTACGAGCTATGTAATAATTATACATTCATGTGTAATTCATGGGCAATTAGTTTCACGTTTGCATTTGTAACATTCTTCATGCAATTGAAACGTGAATTTAACTATAATAACTGAATTCGTTCATACATCCCTTTGTTACAAAGTCTGTTACAATTTCACAAATAATGCTAGCAAAACATGAATCCTTGAACGAAATTGAAACACATCAGCCAATAAATATAAATTATGCAGAAACTAATCAAGATTTACAAAATAAACGTTCGAATGTTCAAATCGCAATTTTAAGTTGTTCACTGACTGATTTGACTGACATGACTGACATGACTGACATGACTCATTCTTTTCTTATGATGAATGATTTCTGAATGATTAAGATTTTAACTAGCTTCTCTGACGATGGAGTCCGGAAAAGTTTTTCGCAAGAAAAGTTTCGCATCACCCGATCGGCCCATGGATTACCTGCCGATTCGAGGTTCGCTGGAACGGGACAAACTAGTTCCTCCAGTTTCGAAACAAACTCAACTAATTCGAATCCAGCGTCGACACGACGACGCTTAGAGCGTTTAAAGTATCGGAACAAATACTGGCGGGGTGTCATAATCCAAGGCGAGACCTGTTCAACGGGATTTCAACACTCGCGATATCCTCGATCACCCGCGGTATCAAACAGAAAAAGACCTATCTACTGTACCATCTATACAAATTATTATAACTGACTAATGCACGATTTAAAGCTCAACTCGATACTTTAATTAAGTGAAGTATATGAAACAATTTCCAATATCTACATCACATTTTATGGTTAATCAGTAATAAACTTTAGATCAAATTTCGTTTTAAACTTATTATTAAGTTGTATTGAAATAAATTTAATTAAAGAAGAATCCACTATTAAAAGAACAATTTTGTTGCCCTTCACTCGGTGTAAGAAACAGATTGTTTATCCCAGAAAATTGCCAGCATCAGAGAAACTGAAGTCGTTCAACGAAACTTATCATGCCTGAACCTCTATAAATCTTGTTTATAAAAAGAATACATCGATGAAACAAAAATCACGTGTGGACCAGAGGGAACGTCCGCGTTCGCGAGAATATTACGTAACCCCTGTACCTCGTTCTACTGTTATGGAAGCAAACGAATTGGGAATCGGCAAGGCGCGTTGCGGCGGCGGCGGCGACGGCGACGAGCCAGTCGACACTGGCTAACTGTCGTCCTTTTTCAAGTGGCGGGTTTGTCGCGTCATACTGAAACGCACGAGTAGCTTGTAATCTCGAGACGAGACAAGCAGCGAGATACACGCTGCGTATATGACAGCACGCAAGCTTATGAATAATGTGTCGGGGACGGAATCCTGACGAGTCGTTGACATCTAAATTTCCGACCGGAGCCCAACAACCTCCATGCGACTCGCCCTCGTTAAACGCTTCGTTTATCCAACGAGTTAACATAGTGTTTTTATTTTTCACCTCGTCACAATATGTATATATGTATGTATGTATTTAGCTGCAAATTCGTGCAGCCAATTACTCGCAAAGAATAAACGTCACGTGGTACTTTTGCGGGTAAATGCGAGTGTTCGCAACTAGCTCAAACATGCCAGCTTTTCGCGAGTATTCGCAGAATGATCGTCACGTTGAATTGTGACGCCCTGAAGGCAAGTCAATTTTCTATTCGCAGTTGCGTTTGCGTGCAGCCAATAATTCGCAGCGAGTAGCGAGTCTATTCGTTTCAGTCGCTTTTCGCATCTTTTGGCTCGGACGCTAATATAATCACGATCTTTTTTTTAAAAACCTTTTACATACAATAGGTTTGTAAAAGGAAAATTTATTTAATCAGTAGTCCCTGTGTTCCAATATTTTGCAAATCATTGTAAGAATTGTAACAGCTTTTAGATCACAGAAAGTAGACATTTGATTTTCTCAACTTCAGATTCTCAGACTTCAATCTTTAGTGTATCCAGTATTTTTAACTCTTTCTTCATCTAACTTACATATACTATCTCTTATGTTAATATGCTAAATTATCTGTTTTCGACTTTCAATTCTACAAAACTACACCCTATCAAGAATTTATCCCAAATTGTCAACTGTTTTATTTCTTCTAAAATCCAGTTCCTTCAGTATTTACACTTGTAAGGAACCATAGTTTTAAGAAATGGTACATAAAGAGTAGATCGACTTACCCTGTCGTACTGATGCGTCGCGGTGGCCGCCGAGAAAGATTGAAACGGCGCCGTCCTCGCTGGGCTGTGGTGGGCCGCATGCGGATTCGCGTGGGGGTGGGTGTGCGGGGCCGCATGAGGGTGGCTCGGATGCGGCGGCGGCGCTGGCCTCTGGTAGATGTAAGGATAATATTGATACATCACCTCGGAACAGCTCATCACCCCGCCCGGGCCCGGCACCCCAGAGCCGGCCTGCCGACTTGCGTACCCGAACGTCGCACCACCCGTTCGTACACTATCCCTTTTTTCCACTTCTCCTCACCTTATCCCACCTCACGTTTACCGGCAACCTCACTCGGTCTCGTCTTTCGAATCGCGAAATGCGCGAGAAAACAGGGCGCAGCGGAACGAACGACTCGCGAATGTGTCAAGCCGTTTCGAGCATCTTCACTCTTCCGCGGTTCGCCGGCGAATGACGAATGTCACTTTCGTTTCGATTCTCGGAACGTTGCGTGGTTTTTACGATTGAAAAAAAATTCTCGATGTTACTGTTTTTTTAACATGTTATTACAAACTGCAGGGGTCAGTTTTAGCGAACGCGCGTGTTTTTATTGTTTCGCGAAGAACGGCGTTTGTGTACTTCGAATGGCCTGCACGTTTGTCAACGCGGTAATTGAAAACACACTCGCTCGGTCACCGTGATAGAGAAACTATGTTACGTACTACGAGTCACGTTTAACATTGAACATACACACTTCCATGTCTCTTCGTTCGCACAATTTAGGTACTGCAATATTCACAGTTCTTCAAGTCCACGTGGCTCACAGTCAAAGTTATCCCGCCGTTCCGCGAATCGTTTTTTTACAACGACCGAACATCCACACGTATATGTCTACGCAGTTCGTTGAAATTACATAATAGAAATCGTTTACGTTCCTCTAGATTTTTAACTGAGACTGGTAACTCCGTAACAGTTCGAGTTTCAGGAACGGAACACGAAATATAACTACAGAAAACACTTGGAAACTTGTTTTACGTCAGAACCACTAAGAATATCCAACAATAGTAATCCTGTTAGTAATGTCAAACTGTCATCGTCACCGGCTGTAGAGAATCCAGAGACACCATTCGTTTCGGGGCTCGTTAATGCGTTGAGTAATTGAAGATCTCGATACGGGAGCACCTGGTTCCTCCGCAAGGAATCTACCCTCGCGTCGAAGAGAGACGTAACCGGACCGTATCGTGGTTGGTGATGTGTCTCTGATGGGCGAACACAGACTGAACCCCCCGGCGTCGTGTCACCCTCGCCGTCGGACCGGTCCGCCGTCTTTTTCCAACTGGCCCGCGCCGCGGCGCTCCGTCTTTTTCGCTTGCCGCGTGTCCTCTCCTTCCACGGCGAGGGTCAGGCCCCGGGTTCCCTCTTTCGTTCACCCCGACAGAGAGGCAAACGTCGAGGGAACCGCCTCCTGGTAGCACCGCAACCGTCCAATCACCATCCGGGAACGGCACGTCCAATGAGGCGACGGTTGCCACTCCTACGCTTGGTCGTCTGTGTATTGATCCCACAATGAACCCGACTGCCGTCGACGGTATGTATTAAGAAGTTCCTACTCGGGTTAAACCATCCCTCTCCTCCTCATTCTCCTCCTACACAATCCTCCTCCGCCGGCTCGTCGCAGACCTTTCCTCTTGGCACAACCTCGACCAGCACCTTCTTCTCTCACTTTTCCCGTCTCTTCTCTCTCCGATTCTCTTCTCTTCTCTTTATACTTCACTCTCTCTCTCTCTCTCGCTCTCTCTGTCTCTCCGTTCGCTTGTCCGTCCGTCCGTTCGTCTCTGTTCGTTAGCTCGGTTCGCCACCCTTTCGCCGCTTCCAACCCCAAACCCGGACGAAAGCAGCCAGGCCGCACGCATAATGAGTCTTAATTAACAGTTTCGCGGTGTTCTGGGAAGCTTAATTTGCCGTGAGTCTCTAGGAAAAGACGGGAACCTCCCGCGAGGCCGGCTCCTTATCAGGGAATTTTCTGTGTTAAGAAAATCGGATTCGACGCATCGATTTGTGAGCGAGATTCGGGACGAGGATCGGGATCAATAATGTAGGCGATGGTTTGGGAGTGATGATTCTGAAACATACAAATTCACGCGTGGTTAACCGGATGGAGATATTATACAAGGGAAATGGTTTTAAGGACAGGAGATCGTTTTTAACTTAACATTCAAAGTGTTAATTAATACACTTGACACTCCTTTTACAGTGCGTTTTTTTATACAATTTCAAAATCGGTTTCATTAATACTATTCAGAACTGTACGATATTTTTAAAACAATTTGTTGATACTTGTACGATTTTTCATGCTTCGTTTTACAGACAGAAGATTCAGGACTCTTCTTTTTCTCAGGAAATCTCAGGTCTCAATTTGTTAAGCGAGAAATAGTTGTAAGAAATTATTACAACAAGTAAAATGTGATTGAATTGATACAGGAGATACTTCCGATCGATGAAAGTGATTTTTCATCAGTAAGAAAACGAGTTTGTCATAATTGTGTAGTAGAAAGTGACGATAATTAACGTTCTCTTTATAACAGAGTGCCTAAAGAACAAGTAAACTTATCATTCCTATTTATTATTATATTTCTGTTAATCAGTATTTGTATTAATTTTTTTTACACGATTTCCTTTTTCTCGGTGTACTTCAAATGCAATTTTTACGTATAAAAGAAGAGTCAGATGTAGTTCTAATTAATTACATAAGATTTCACGTGAATTTGCAAATGAAAGCTCGAAACACCCCTCGTTAAAAATACCAACTACAGATTTCCTAGTGTAACAAATCGACAGTACAATGACACTCGGATCGTAACGTAAGAGCAAACAAAACGTCAGGAGACACTTGACCGCGTCGAATCTCGTCGCAGTCGCCGGCTAATCTCGCGTGTTAACGCGGCAGGTTCCTTGCAAAGCGACCCATAGGGCAAATCCAATAAACCCCGGACAAGTGTGACACGATGCGTAGACCTTTTTTTTTTCACGTTCGTACGTATCTCTCCGAGCCGACGATCAAACGTTTCCTCGCGGAACAGTCATACTGCACGTGGCCACTCGAACAATGCACCGCACCCCGCTGCTAATAGTCGGGCATTAAATTCGTCGGTGATATTGCCGAACGGGGTCGGGGTCCCCCATCGGATATCCCCTGAATAGGACGAGAGGTCTGAAATATGCTTCTTCGCGCGTCACTCAGGGGGATGATGCGTGCCCGCTGGCCGACGATAGACAATATTATCATCCCCAACCATGGGGTCCTATGGTTTTCCCAGCCGGCCTCTTTGAACAGGTCCTTCGGAAAAGAACTCGACGATGATTATCGGTGTGCAATGAACGTTGTAATAACTCGTAATTTAGGTTGTCAAGCATTCGTGGGGTAAGTTATTGGAAATGGTATTAAACTCGATTGAATGATTCGAGTGGCTTTTAACGGTTTGTAGTGCTTTTTTTATCGGCGCACGCTAAATGGATGAACAATTTTTTTAAACGGATGTATGGGATTAATTTCATTTAAATATTTCGTACACGAAACATTTCTGTGATTGAAAGATCAATGTTAGCACTTTCTGTACCGTGACCAAAATTCTATCGTCCAGCTGATCTTATTAATTGTCTAACTTCTCTTTAATACAGTAAAAAATATTGAAAGCAATTACAGTATTTAATTAGCGTTTCAGTCGTGTTCAACCGGAGGTAAAATAATGCAATTTAAACGAGTTCTTATTCTGGGCTGTGAGGTATATAAAAGCTTGAAGCAGTTTTTGTTAACCGTCCATTGAGGTATCTGCTACGATGTAACTATCGGGTCGGATCATTACGAATTCGACGCACGAACGCGGCATGATTATGCCGCGGGGATTATATTTCAAATGCACTTATGCAGCCATTGTGTTAAATATGGATCTTTGAAGTGGTTGCCGCATACCCGTTGTGCAATCCTCGCCGATGTGGAAACCGTTGCACTTCTGTCACTTGCAGTGCAAATAGCGCGTTCTATTAGTCAGTAGCAATTCATTATTTGAGAAACAATCGGTTTTGCAATACAGGGGCAATTAACGCGGGTCTAAATTTAGAATATCCTGTCATACGATAAATTGCTTTGACAATTTATGTCAACAGGAGGCAGTTACATACGTGTAATAAATAACACATATTTTCTAAATAGTTGTTTTTGTTCTAATTCTTGTTAATGTATTTCTGTAATAAAATTTTACGATTCTCTTTTAATTCTTTGTCCAACTGCTTTTCTATTCCTTTCCTCTTATCTCCATTCGAATAATTTCGCAGAGCAAATTGAATTGGCAGAATGAGGATTTAAAAGAAACTAGTTGTAAATAAAAATTGCCTCTATGGATCATACAGGTAATTCGATAGAAACAATGGGTCATTATTAAATAGATTAAGTTGGTCGGCAGGACCGAGAACGAAGCTGCAAGAATGGATCTGCGTGACATTCAGAGCGGACGAGGACAAAGCGTTGGAACGAGGGTAAGAACGAAGCAAGAAGTAGGCGAAAGAGAGACGGCAGATCTCTTGGAATCCCCTAATTTGCTATTTCAGCATTCCGACCGATCCCGCGTGTTCAACTGGATTCGTGGGACCACGCTCGTGAGAGGCTGTTGCCGATCTATCAAAAAACGCGATTCCGTCGGCTCTTCTTCTGTCGCCGAACCGCGAAACCACGGCGAGATCAGGCTCGCGCTCGTCGATGGGAACCGACTGGGTTCGAATCTATCATGGAAACCCTTCAAACGGATGGAATTTCTCGTTGACGTCGCGTTTGGAGACCGCCGCGAGTCACGAGCTGTGATCTCCCTGAAGCCGAGATTAGAGTTACAGGGAATGAAAATGAAAGGCGATCGAGTGATAGAATAGCGCTAGAAATTCGTCATATTTTTTATTTCTTAATACAAAATATAATTTTCTATAAACTGCTGTCTTTTATAGTTCAGATAACAAGCCTTAAATAATCGTAGAATGTATCTGAAGCAAAGTTAAGCTTCAGCTAACTGTGGTAACATAAGATGGCACAGACGGGTAATCAATGAATAAAGATGTTACACAGAAAATTAGTCTCATTTATTTCATCTCATCTGTTTGTGAGTAACGGCGGAACTAATACAGAAGTACTTGGGTCTTCAACAATGAGAATTACAAGCCGCCTTGTAATCTACAAATAAAGTTCTCGCTAATCCTGATCGTCAATGTTACTCTTATTTCCGTTTCAGAGATTTGTCTCTTTTCATGCTTATAGCGCGAGAAATTCTTCGCCACTGGTATTTCTGTTATTTCATTCGTTATTTCAAAGCGCCTTCTCTTTATCTACGGAATCCGACGACGAATCCGTACCATCCGCGGCTTCTGCTTTTGCATTTTCCATATTGTTCGTCGATCCCGACGTTTTCGGTATCTTAGCTTCTTTTACTGTACCTTCGGCCGGTTCCGTTTTCCCTTTAGCCGCAATCCGTCTCTCTAATTTTTGTTCTTCCAGCTTTTTGTTCCTCACGGCTTCCTGCTTCTTTTCCTCTTCCTCATCTTCCAGGTACTTGTCCCATTTGGCAATTCTGGCCTCGATTTCCGCGTCGGTTTCCAAAACCCTATAGAAGAAAATAATTCGCTGTGCATCGAGTCATCACCGAAATGATCAGCAACTGGTAAGCTTCTTTGGAATCGCAATCTCTTTACATCCACAGTCCAAGCAAAATAATTAACTAAATTTCATCTAAGCATAACAATTATTTAACAAGAATTTGAAAAATCCAAAAAAATTGATATAATACTCGAAGCTATAATAAATCATCAAACAATAAAAATATATTTCTATAATGTTCCAAGATTAAAGAATTAAACATGAAATCAATCAAGTGGTCCAATCAAATTATTAAATTAAAAATCCAAATATCGAATGCATAAGGATTCCTATATTTTCTACAGAGTTCATGCCGATAAGCCAGAGCGAAGCGACCGAGGAATGGTTCTACCAGGAAGAGAGCGGATCGCTCGATGGATGGTTAACTATCGGCTAAGCCTGGGTCGGTAAAACCGGCAACGGAGAGGAAACGCGACGGGTAAGCTTACTTGTATTTCGTCTTGCCGTCCCATATTTCAGCCGATATTTTCCTCTGGCTGAACCAGCGACCGTTCAATAATTGAATACAAGCTTGTGCCTCGGCTGGTTCACGGAATGTTACTTGTGCAACACCCTCAGGATGTCTCTGCAAGAATAGAACCACAACCCAAATCTAAGATGTACCATCCACTGCAACTTTCGATTACCACTCATTCATTTCATTCGCGTGCCCTGCCTTTTGTATTTTGAACGAATTGTCTCTGAAATATTTGCCTCATCATATTTCCGTCGAATTTGCATTAAATAACTTCCTATTGTCATTCTCGTGTCACATCCAGTGATTCGCAATAAGATTACAAGCATGATTTGAATCAAGACTATTAGATACAGAAACAACATGCAATTACTATAGATATTTTAAATATGCAATGCTTATTCTTCAGTAATTCTTTGATTGCCACTTAGCTAATAATACAGAAAGTAGTACTTCTGGGCAGACATTTAAAGAAACTCTATTATTTCTTTCCTTTTGGCAATGCCTTTTTCATGATGGACTGCTTAAAAATTCTCGTACTTATATAAATTTGCAAAAACCAATTTTTACTTAACGGAGTATGAAAAATACAAACAAATGGTAATAATATGCGGCTGTGGGGTGAAACAAAAGAAGCAAGTTCATATCCTTCAAACATCTCGCAGACTCTACACGTCAGTGATTACGGGTTAAGGCTGGCGAGTCTGTCGACCCACAATTCTCCCCACAGTCCTTTCCTCGTCTCACACTAAAACCGCAATTTACGAGCCTTCGGTTTGAACATTAACTTCACTGCCTGACCCCGTGCGCGACATGAAACTCTTTATTCCTTCACACGTTACGCCTTGTTACATTAATCGGATGCCTCCTGTTCATTATTTTTTCCATTTGCACGATGAACGTACACAAGACTATTTATATTCATGAAATACAATCATGACAGATTGCGAAAATATGACATATTGTGAGGAAATTATTCTAAGGAAAAAGCTTATGCATATACATACGTACAGTGAGTACTTATGAATATTTAAACGGTACTTATGTTAGTTAAAAAACCAAAGAATTTTCAATACATTCGATCGAGAAGAACAAAAAGCTTAGCGGTATGCAGCACTAGAAGAATAATTATAAAACGAAGAAACATTGTACAAAAAATTCGTCATCAGTCACACGATTCTCATCGTAAAACCAAAAATTAAGCTTGAAGCAAACGGGAGTGAGAATGAAGGCAGCAAAAAGCCGAAGGGTGCTGGTCAGACAAAAAACGTGGGTAACCGGAAATTACGCCGAAACGATATTCTGGGAATGGCCATAAGTCAACGATCGCCATAAAACGCGCGGTTTGTTCGTGAATTCGACCCCTAAGAGGATCGATTTTCTGACCGACTTTTTACCAAGTTAGGCGAACTGCAATCAAGATCAATCCGGGAAATACAAAACGGTCAATATTGAGGATAGATTGATATTTCCTGTGGCACACGCCGCTTTTGATCTCGTTTCTCGCTGGATGTTAACCACGGGGCCCCGTGGTGGAGCACGGAATTCACGTTGACATTGAATGGATTCACGGTCGAGACGCGCCGACTGGGTGTGTCTCGTTGCGAATTTATGGGGTTAGGTCATCCCCTTTCGAAAGTTTATTTGCGTCGCCCGTGAAGGACCGACTTCTTTGTAATCGCCGTCGCCTCGTTCTCCGGCGCATCCCAGCCTGGCTTGTCTCGACCCATTGTGCCCGGGCCTTCCGTTGCCAAGATCGATCCCAACGATTGTCCCTGTCCGCTTCCTCGTTCGAAGTGAATTTATGGCGTGAAACTCGATTAAGTCCAGAAATATTGAAGCAATGGATTCACACCTCAGGCATCCTTTCCCTCAGGGATATTTGTTGAGAGACTTTAATATTGTATCTCGTGTGGTGTGCGATAGTATTTTAATTCGAGAGCTTCAGAGATGAAGACGGTGTGCAATGACGATTCAGAATGAAAGCGTATGACAGAATATGTATGTCGAATCTTGACGTTTATATTTGATTTTATTTGACGATTGACAACTTATTGTGTGCATAAGAGATGAAGAGAAAGTACGGTTAACGGGGATAACGGAGTCGCTTTCAAATCCGTCATGATTCACAGTAGCAACCGAATTATGTACAACAAACCACGCGCGTTAGTTTGAAATTTAAATGAAACACTGTAAACACTGGATATTCTTAAACGTTTAGGTATTACAGTCATTAATTAGAATAAAGTTTTCACTCGGCAAATACAACTACCTGGTTTTAATTAAAATTAATGACAGACTTACACATGTTAAATAAATGACAGCCTTAGAAATTGTAATTATAAAGGCATAAAGCAATATTGTAAAAAGTATTTTATTTATTTCATACGATTTAAATAAAGCATTTCGAAATATTCTAAACTCTATAAAATAATTTGTAATATTTTTTAATGAGCTTTATTTGTGTTTTTTTTTTTAATTACTAATTAAAATGTAAATGTTCTACTTACGTCATAAATAATAACCTTCCGAACGTCTCCGCATTTTAAACACTCGGACCTGATATCTTGTTGATATTCGAGCAACAACGAGACCTCTTTGTCAAAGTCCTCCGGGGAAAATAGATTCTTTATGATAACCACCTTTTCGTGTTTCAGCGGTTCTCCCAGTGGGCGTTCCGGCCTCCAATCAAACAATCTGCAACAGGCAATTAATACCATATATAGTATAAAAAATAATGTAACATAGTCCATAAACTTAAAAAAAAAGAACTTTTAAGATTACCTATTGTACATATGTGAATAGCTTACAGGGTCATTGGTATTGTTTCTATTATTCTCACGTAAAACCATTACCAGGATAAAATAAAAAAAATTCATGAAACAGCATGTAGATTACGCATTTGCATTTAAAATAAAGATATGAAGTTTCAAATAAACATTGCACGTGGACAAATGTGGTAACAATTGAAATGTGGAAACATAAAATACACAATAGGATGTAAAAATAGATATTCATGTACTTTTGTGTTTTACAAAAGAATCTGAACTCACAATTTTACCCTAAAAATAGACACAGAGTTTCTTGGAACATTATACATTAAGAGATAGGTTTTATATATTGCAGATATCATTTGAGTTCACAATTTAAAAATATTGTGATTTGAAACGAGAACTAAATGACATATTCCTGTTCGTAGGATAAAGAGAAACTCCTGTTGTAGATACACTGGATATAAAACGACAATGGATCAATTTCCTGTTCAGGTCTTGCATGATACGCACAGATCTTGCTTTATCCTCTCATAACTACACGGCTCAGAGTTTACCAGCCCGAGTAATGAACCGTAACGTTTTGCGGCTTCGTGTGTGGTAAACTCCCAACGAGTTCTGGTATTATGGGAAGTCTTAACACATTTGTTCGACATCGCATTCCGACCGAATCATTTAACCCTTCCTTTCAGTAATGGAAAATATTCAGTTCAACTTCGATCAAGTGACAAGTCTCAGATTATAATAGTTTGTACAGCCACATGACTATGCTATGAGTTTATATGTTATTACAGCCATTTTTTTTCAATGTGGATCAGTTATTGAAATGTTTCAGTATCAGAGAGTGTTACAGAGTGTACAGAAAGTTTTAGTGCAAATGTTATTCAAATATTTAATGCCTGACAACCTGCATTCTAAATCTGTCCTCGACCATTACTGTTTGAATTGCTGGCTTTCAGAAATAACTTGAAAATACTGTTTGTAACAATTTTATGGAATGCAACATTCGTTTACGAAATATGAGACCGACGTGTTAGACATCGTTTCGAAGCTTAACATTTAAAATTACAGTAACATTTCCGTTGGATATATAAATCCTGTGACAACAGTTTAAAAAGTTTTGTAAATCACTTAGCAGTTTCTCGACAATGCTTCAGAGAACTCATTGAAAATTTTTCTGCTCAAGGAAACTTCAACTGCGTGACACACTTCGCAACACTGTCACAATCATTTGCACGGTGAGTAAGAGCGGAAAATGGAAGTCAAACGTGATATGCAGTATCTATTATAATATGTATAAATCATTTCTCTGATAGATTGCATACAACTTTAGCCAATTAATATAATTATATCTGTCCGCGTAATTACAAATTACGCGTATGAACATACATATATGTATATTACCTATTCATTGAGTTACGACATTTGACCACAATTAGTTAGGGTTGGCCCTCACTCCCGTGCTCAATTAACCTAATTTCCGTTTAGTTTAAATCAGATAAAATTAATTGAAACGGTGCGCTATTGCCGCCGAAAGGCCTCCTCAGAACGTCATTAACAATCACGCGTCACACCTAATTAAACAAGTGTGAAACGTACAATCATGTCGATAGTAAAAACTAGCCGCTTGCATAAAATCAAGAGCCGGCCGAGGGAACGTATTAGCCCGGGCTGTCTCCGGGGTTTATTGAACCAGTAAAGCGCGTGCAGCCAAGTCAGTCACTAAATATGATAACTCTTGCGCTGTGTAAAATCACGTTGATAAATGAACATGCGTGGAATACCATGCGGCCGTGTATTTTACTAGGTGCGCGTAATAAATCTCTGCTACTGGAAGGACATTCTTCGAATAGATTTACAGCATTCGTCTGACGAGTCATTTCCCTCGTATTTCCATTTTTTTTTTCTCCTCTTTAGTCAGTAATTGGAAACGATATTCATGGAAAAATTATTCATTCGTATATGGATTCGAATTTTTACGTATTACTTTCGTCGTGGATTGATGCCTATCGATGACCCAAATGACGCAAAGCCACTGTGTGACAGTCATCGATGATCCCACCGAGCGTTAAGCAATCTTAATATAGTTTCACGTAACGGTTTATGTAATGAATGAATCATCCACGTATACACACACGGAGTTCTTTTACATATATGTATAAATTGAGAGCAGAGTCTTTTTATGGAAACAATTTTATCTTGATGAAAGCGCGCTTATAAATTTATTTTCAGTTATAAAAGCTAGTTACTGTGATTAATTTATTGCTTCGGACAAATGTTTACGATCACGATACGTTGCCTAAAATATGCGCCATCACGCTAATTTGCGAATGATGTCATTGCGGAATTTCGATTGCCTCGTCACGCATGCCCGCTATTCATACCATTGTTCCTGTCGCTTATTAAATTTATTAAACGCTTTATGCAAATGTCTAATGACACATAAGCTATTTTAGATTGTATTAGAAATCGATAATGAGAATTTGTCAAATATTTAATCTACCAAAAAATTAAATCTGTTTAGCAAACAATTTTCGATTAATTTGTCCTCGTCACTTTTATTTAATGAAAGTGCTTATTCATTTTGTCTAATAAAATATAAGCCATTTTAGATTGCATTAGAAATCCATAATGAGAATTTGTCGAATGTTTATTGTGCTAAAAAATTTAATATCTTTAGTAAACAATTTTCGATTAATTTGGCCTTGTCATTTTTGTCTTTGTGCTTTCTATTAAAACTTCAGTACCAGTCGTATTGAACCAGTATTGTTTGTCAAAACTTTGACGTCAATGTTTCAGAGAGCTACTCAAAATCAATCGCCGAAATTAAAAGAGAGCTACTCAAAATCAATTCCCGGATGAAATTCTTCACGATTTCACAATTATTTTGATTATAGAAANACAGTTCTTAAATCATTATTATTGATCATTCTTCACATTATAAAATTCAATTGATTTCCCTTATTACTATCCTAAAACTTAAATGATTACATTGAAAGAAAAGCAAAGCAATTTGAAACTAGGAATAAGAAATCTCGTAAACCAAAGTAAATCGGAGTACGTTCTGTATTATTAGACCCGTGAAATATGCAATATCAAGAAATCAGGAAATTCTCCAGATCGAAAGAGTGAAGGCGCGTGAAGACTGAAAACGTGGGAATCGTTACAGGAGCCAAGCGAGTCGATCGATATTCAAATCAAAGGAGAAAATCGCTCGAATAGGAAAACTAGATGGCTAGCAAGACTCGTGAACTCGGAAGGACCGTTAGAACCCAGATTTCCAGTAAAGAACAGTAGCGTAGGGCCCGCGTGAGGTATGTATTCGTACGCAAATAACTGGTTTTCACGAAGTTCAGGCCGTCGAACTGCAAGTGCTCTCGTCCTTAGGGGGATAACCGTGCGCACCAATGAAGATAGCAAACGACTGTGCTAGCTGATGATTACGAACTTCTGGTGCGGATAAAGGATCACCGTACTTGTAACTACGATTTCACAGCCGATACGTCTTGGCTCAGTCGCCAAATGGATAAAATCGAATTTGTACCAGCAGAGGATGAAACAGCAAACGCATGGAGGAAAGTAAATTTGGAGAATTATACTCGATTCTAGAAATATGATGAAATTTAAACTGGCATATAAAATAGAATTCAAAGATAGAAGAATTTATTAATATTATATTACTATTGAACTGTAGAAGGAATGTAAATAATATTACAAAAACTCAGCAGATGCCTTCATAATAATTATTAGGTCAGAGGGCATGAAAAATAATGAATTTCATGATTTATGGTGTTCTCTGCGTGGCTCCGGGAAATGAAGGAAGGAAAAAGAATATACTTCAAGCAAATTTAAACCTTGTTCCGTACCCAGAAAGTGAATCCATGATTCATGATACGTCCGTGGTTGCAGAAATAGGGGGAATGTAAAAACGAGTAGAAAGAACAAGAAAAGGGAACACACAGTTCGGGTGAATTTAGAACTTACCCAGAATTTAGAACTAACCGCGGAGGACGGCTGTATTTTACGAGTTCTCACGGAAATGATAAAAAAGAAATTGGTAAACCGGGCAAAATATAAAAACTCGAAGCACATTCCATTTCACCTTTTCACAAATCGCGCTTTTTATAATTTCATCGATTCATGATTTCGGAGAAACACTGTTAAAATATTTTATCTTCCAGCATCATAAATCTCCGACTGCTTACGTTGCAGTCCCTGAACAGCTTTTAAATATTGTGTAGTCGGAAGGCGTTCACAGTGGAAAATAACGCGAAAGCGTTCGTGTATCGACCAGAAAAACTACCGAGAGGAGATAATGGGAGCGATGCCAACGTTTCTCCGCGTCTACTACAGATACGTTAATGGAGTATTTGTCGAAACAGGAAACGTAACGAAACCTGGATATGCGAGTAAGTGGGTTTAGATTAGAACAGACTGTGAAAGCCAGTGCTTGATAACAATTGGAATATGTTTAATTAGTTGATGAATTATTTCAATGAGTGAATTTTGTAAATTTTGTATTTATTTGTCGTGAAGTTTTTGCTTCGATAAAGAAGGGCTTCCAGGAAATATGTACACAATTTCTATTCCTATACGTATTTACAACAACGTACCGGTTTTAATACACCCGATAGCAAAATTTCGATATTGCGAAAACAAAAAAGTAACCGAAAAAACACAATCCTCGTATTTTCCATTGCTTGTTTCATAGTTCGAAACCACGTCGGTCTCGTTTGATTTTCAACGGGTTCAAAGCTGTTACAAATTCCTGTTGTTTTCACATCAGGTCAAGCTCCTATAGATTCACATAAAAAACGAATAAATCGTATACGTGAACGTCTTATCCATTATAAAAATCAAAACAACTTTATACCATTTAAATACAAGTTTTCATGTCCAATTTGCTTAATATTTTCGCTAACATCTAATCTTTCACAAAAAATAAAAGGGATCTCCTACGGAAAGAAACGATAGCGTGCTGTATCCTGAGAAAAATTTGAAAAACATGGGTGTCTCGTAAAAGAAGACTAGCAAGTAACTTCCAACGTGAGCAGTCGAAAGATCGCTATCGATCGTCAGAAGGGAAGAGAGAAAAATATAAGTTGGCTTGTGCATCGCGAGCCAGCATCGCATATGTCTGAACCCCGATGGGGTTCTTTTTGCTCCTCTTCCCGTACCGTCCCGGAGGAGAAGAGGAAAGTGGACGCGTGTAAGAAAGTGCAGAGCGGTCTGATGCGGCGAGGCGCACGCGGGCCCGTAATGTCCTGACGTGAGTAATCGAGTCGCGCAGCTGCTTTTACCGGAATCCGCCAACGCCAAGCAGTCTGGCCGCATCTCTGACTGAGCGAGTAGAGCTCGGGTCCCGGAGTCTTTCGTGGCATCCGGTTTGTGGTGCACAAGCATCTTTCACGATGGCCACGCTGCGGACCGTTCAATTTCGTAACGAACAAGAAGGAACGATGGGAGGCAAGCGGGGTAAGGGAACGGCGAATGATTTCATCCGCTTTGAACGTTTCGCTTCTCCTATTTCTGTTTCTATACCGAGCCGCACAAAATGAGATCGAGGAAACCGAATGGAATTTTAACCGGCTTTAATCAGAATTTTGCTCGCACATGGCAGGAGGTATGATAATTGAATATCAATCTTTTTATTTCGATTTCAACTCCTCTAATCTGGATCTGATGCACAACGACAAAAGGACGCGGATTATTTTTAATATTCATCATCTTTCTCCTACGATTCCTTCGCACAGGATTACCACACAATAGTTAGATTTCATAATATCCGACGTGCATATCGTAATTTAATATTTGCAAGGCTTCCAAGAACTCGGGATTAGTATGAATTCCCGACTGCGCGCATTGCAGATGATATAAAAAATTCTGAACTCTGTACCAAACATTCGTGTCTCTGTAGGAACTTACGGAGCCGAGTATCGACCGTTTCGAATTCGTGAACAGGATCGACTATGGAGCTCACGGGACCAAGGGGTATCGACATGCCGGAATTCGTGAATACAGTTGATTATCGGTCACGGGGGATCCTGCATCGAAAACGAACGGTTTCGGGAGACCAGGTGTATTTGAAAATCTAATATTAACAACCTCTGCGTCCGTGCATCTTAATATTAGCAATCTTGAATTCTATTAATCTCATAAAATAATGAAATAAAAAAAGGGACACGAACTAGTACTTCAAATTAAATACTAGAAAACGCCATTTATTCTGTATTATAAATGCGCGATAACTCAGGCAAAGTGAGTGTGGAAATTAGGTATACTATATAACTTCATTTCTCGAAAGTAACGTGTGATTCATATTCTTGAACGGTAACTAACGCGAGTGAATGAATGGACGAGCTTGAGATGAAAGAAAGGCCGGAGATGCTTCAAGACGCGATTTTACAGACCTGCCAAGAGTGAGAATTCGCTCTGGTCGCGGATTATTCATGGATTTTAAAGATGGAAAAACTGACGCCATTCTTTATTCAAGCTACGGTGTACTAGAGACAGTAAAACCAATTCTATTTTTCCCAGTTCTTATAAGAAAACGTATAAAAATCTCTAATAAAATCGAAAGCAGTACATAGATAATATCAAATAAAAAAGTATGTAGCTGCAAAAGATTGGCAGAAATACAGTTCTTTAAAACTTGTATAATAAAAAATTTCTCGTATGAAGCAAAATGTTCATCGAGCTGTTCTTTTCCAAGAAAATAATTCAACAGAGAATCAGTTCACATGATACAAGAAAAATAATATGAAATAATGAAAATAATTATACACTGGCTTACTTGTCATGTATCTTTTTCTGACGATCCTTATCCTTCTTTTTCCGCTTCGGTTTCAAGGCTGGATCGTATGCGTTTCCCTTCATTTGGAACTTTGCCCTCTGAACAGACAACGTTTTGCCCCTGATTTGCGAGTTATCTAACAGCTTTAACGCCAAATCCACCGATTCCACCTGAAAAAAAAAACAAAGCGAAGATTTAATTAAAAATAAAAAATAAGTCTATGTGAAAAATGTGATTAATTAGGGTAATTAATTTATCTTTCATTTAAGAAACTACACATTCATATTACATCTCTCTAACACTGAAATATATCGTGTTCTATGAAAATAATTTTTTCAACGCAGCTTGAGAACTCATGGTAATCGAGTACGACGAAAACGCGTGAGCTCGCTCCGCCACCAATTTACACTCGACGATATCAATTAATTCGTCCTCGTCACGTACAAATAAATCGACGTCGACTTTCAGACGGCTGCGATGATTTATGGAATCAGGGCATCGAGGATAGTGGACGCTGTTTTTTCATCTGCCACGTACCGCGGATAATTAACGGCTAATGGAAAAAAGTAGCCGCGATTCATACACATTCCGGCGAACGGTCCCTGCAATACTCCGCGAGTCATTCGTATGCATTGATAAAAAAGAGAATTTTGTTATATTCAATTTTAAGCCTGAATAAAGTAAAATTCTTTAACTGTTTCAAGCCCGATCTTTTAATATAAAATTTAAAAAATGAAAATTTTAAAGAAAATCATAAACACTATCGTGGATTAAATAAAATTATTTCATTAATATCTGACGTTTCCTCTGGTGTTATACAAGAGGAACAGAGAACAAAAATCATGCGTAAGAACTCTAATTCCACTTAATAAGACAAAGTCTCTCGCCTGCTCGGGATATCACGGTTAATTATTCGGTTAAACCAGATCGCCTCGTCCACAAGAAATTGTACCTATGGCTCCAGTAATTGGCCGTAATAGCGAGGAGAGCCGCCGCGCATTACCATGGACGTCACTCGCTGCATGCAAGAATATCTAGCTAGATACCTACTGAAAATAGCAAATACCGTTCCGTATCGCGGGATAGCTAGAACCGGTAGTTTCTTTGTCAGATTTATTTTCAAACTACGCACCGGTTCTAGTCTCGCGAGCGTCGGGACGCTTTTAACCGTGATTTCATATCGCATACGGGATACATGGTGACTCCAGCAAACAGACCATCGTGTCACGTTCCGCGAACGACGTACAGTTTCGCCTAAGACCCGTATTAACATGCTGCGTTCCGCTGCATACGCGAGATGCCGCGAATAAATTGGCCTCCACGTTGACGAAACAAATAGAGGAGACACCCAAGTGATAATTGAAGAATACTCCTTATTTTAAATTCTCTGTAATATCTCGCGACTAACAAGTGGCATCCTCCTACGCTATCCTGTATCCTACAATAATCCATCCACGTCTGCGTCTGTGACATTTAGTACTGACTAACTGCTTCGTTTGTATCTGATATTTTATTCATTATTCGATACGGTTATCTGTCTTCTAAAAGCTGCACGAGTGCCTTTGAAAACTCGTCTCGCAGAGGAATCGATGGCTCGTTTTCATTTTATTCAATTCGATTGAGATCTATCAATGCCTTATAACTTTACATAACGTTTGCCTGAATAGGAACGGGTATATACAATCTCCAGTATGTTGAGAAACGCGGACTTTAAATTCTTCATAGTTTTCATAAAATCATTACAATACTGGATATTCAACGAACCCGAAACTCACGGGTGAGACGACTTGTACTGAATAAAACCTAAGTACAAGTGTTTTACTGCCCGTGAAGGAGGACTCATTCAGAAGGAAACCATGGTCAAGATGATTGTAAAGAAAGAACGTCGACTGACTTCTAACACGTATCCCATTTTCCCGTGCGTGCTTACGACGTGTACCGACAAACAACTGAACTTTCACAATTGACGAGCCACCGGGCTGTTCAGGTACAGTTTCTCGGAATCTCGTCGAGTCACGATTTCCATGCTTTTTTGGCGAGTCTGTGTTCATCGCGGAAAGAGTCATACGTACGACGTGCCGCGAATGAGAAACGGATAACGCAAGCTGGCTAATAAACCGGCACGCAACAAACCAGCCGCACGAGACTCGATCGTTGATAAGCATCGTTTTGCAGGAAAATGATATTTATGCAGAGTCAACGATACGACCCAATTAAAGAAATTGAAATGCTGTATCTATGCTAATTTATCTCAACCTGTACCACGTGATAATTTGCTGAAACGATTTCTGCAGGATTTACTCGTTTCTTAATCACAGTTTAATGCTAGCTTTGATTCGCATCAGATACTTTATGCAATTATTAGAAATTTCAATGTGCAGAAGTGATAAATGCTGCATGTAATGTATAAAACAATTCAGAATATAAAACTGAATGGATATTTCAATTTTTAAATGATCAAAAAAATGTTTATGTAAAATCTTTTGAATTAATAAATATTTTATTCTCCATGACGATCTACAATTTAGATATTAGAGACCAGAACTAATTGATAGCAAGATGTCTTAAATGACTCGATTTAGGTGACTGTCCCCAACCGAAAAGTAATTTCATCAAGAGACTAAATATGTAGATCTAGTGGCGCCAAGTTAAGCGATGATGTAACGTTACGACACGAGTCTTGTAACAATGACCTAAAAAGTATTCTAGGGAATTATTCATTAAGTACTTTATAAGGTCAAAATATATTTCCCTTTTCTATTTTCTAATACAATACTGAATGGCTGAGTGAATATCTATAGTAATAAATTAACATTTAAATTAGAAAGGAATTTGCGATCGTTAAAATGAACACGACAGGCGTAATTGAAGTATTATTTTCTAGCGACCTTCGATGTCTCGGAAACAACGCGTGGAATGTGCTTTCAAATCGTGCATAAGTAACATTATTGGCCAACTGATTGTTCATTGATTCCGATCATGTAACGCAGATAAGAGGATGAGAATAACATCGATAGCATTCATGTAGATCACTATATGTATAAGTACGAATGATGTTAAACATAGCAACGTCATTACGTTAACTTTGAATAGGAAATTAGTTTAACAATAGTTATGAGATAATTACGTATAAAGAAACCTTTAAAAAAAAACCACAAATCTCTATCTCTTCGATAATAAAAGAAAATTTAAGGNGAATATTTCCTTCTATACTTTCTAGCACGTAGCTATTTATTATTAGCATTATTCTTCCGACGTCTGATTTCTTTTTAATTATAGGAAATGCGTTTTTCTAAGGTACATAAACTTTTAGGATTGACTGTATAGCCAATACATCCTTAAATAATAGCAGATATTGTAACACAAATCGATATAAATCGTTTTATATCGCCTCAAGCCTTTATCTATTATTTCTTGGAAATAACATTCTGACGAACCAAAAGGATTGATTCATCGGTACGTATAAAAACCAGAAGCTGCTCTATCATCCGACTGTGACAAACAGGAATCCGAACCGCGGTTATGGATCAACGAGACGATGAATCCCTACCCACCCACGCGATTGCGCACAGCCACAGGGAATATAATATCGGCGTGTCGACAGGGAAAAATCGCTGAATGAACCCACGCGCATTCACCCAGGATGCGCCTGTAACGTTTCTTCTGTTTCTCGCCTGTGCACGACGGGGTCTTTCGTTTTCACTTGGCAATAAGCGAACGTGAACCACAGCGTATGGCTCGCCGCCCACAGGACACGAACGGTCGTTTTATCGGCCCGTGGTTACAGCTGAGGCGTTAAAGTGGCAGCTACGGGACTATTTTTAGGATTCCAACAGGGTTGACATGACCAAAGAGGGAACGTTGCGCGCGGAGGTTGAACGCGACCCTGAAGCTCCCTGTACTCGACGGAGAGCCCCGAGTTCATGGACATAGGTGTGTGCATTTAACTATCGAGTGGTCTGAAGGTTGCCATTCAATGGTGTCGACCGTAGCTGCCAGCAATTTGATTTATGCAAGTGTTTATTCTCTCCGCTGACTGCCACGTATTTTTAGTCACAATTTCGTCCAACGTTACGTTAGAATAGAAGTTGTTGTGCTACACTAACGAAACCTGGTCCCAAATTCAATCGGGATAAATCTACCTCTTACCGTGCTCGTTCGTCAAATTGTTTTGTATGCAAATCAGGAGAAACGTATTTATGCCTGAGTTATATAAGTTAACATCCCGGTCATAGTATTGTTACATACGACTTTTTACTTCTGTCAGAGGATATATTGAGAAGAATGGACGTCACGAAAAATCGACCGAAGTCTTTCGGAAACGATGAAGTTACGAGAAAAGAGCCACGTGGGTGGCTTGTGAGTCACTGGAAACGACTATTACTTCTTCCTCGGTCGTTTGATTTATTACCGTTGAAACGAAAGCGATTTGTTCTTACATCTCTAAACGGACAGCGTGAATTGATACACGGATATTTAGTGCCCATTGCTCGACGAGTACAGGCAATTAAAGTATTAGAAAATTTATTCAGATGTACTTATTAAATGATATTAAACTGTGAAATTACAATTCTGATTGCAATCTTCTGATACTCAAGTAATAACAATTATACAATTTGTGTGACACGCAAGTTTACACATGACGAGTGATGCAAAATGTAAATGGTAAACGTGAATGATTTTAGATTCAAATGACGTACCAGCTCACGAGTAACGTTTATACGTCGTTGTGATATTTGCGAAATGCTCGCGTCTACTGTCGAATCAATATCTCGCGAACGTCGTTTCTTTGGACAGTATATTATCAAAAATTCTATACGCGTTCGCACTCCGTCATCGTCGAACGATACCAAATACACAATTCCGTTCGTTTCGAACAGAATCGCAAAAATAAGAGAGGAAAATCGTATAATTCGCGTGAAAGAGAACGTTTACGACGCGTCTGTTACGATTTACGATCGTGGAAACTGCTGATTAGCCGGCAAAAGAATTACGCCCGACAAGAAAGTATTTTCGAAAATAAATATTTGCCCCGGCTGCGCTGTACTGTCTGCAGCTCGACAAACTTTTCCACGTTTGTTTGCGAACAGCTCCCATAGCGAACTTTCAGATTCCCCTATGTAGTTCTTGAACTTCTCTACTTTTCATTTACCGGGAACGGGCGCTCTCGGCGAGCTACCAATACTTACATGAAAGGTTTGTCACTTGAATACCAGCAAGCGTTAACCAATTTATTTTCTGCCCGTCGTTTCGACGATGAAGAACTTTTAGAACGTTTAATATAATTCCAGACGTGATGAAAGCTCCGAAGCTCTATTATTAGAATTTAGAGATTTTAAAAAGAATCAAGATTCAAAAATCAGGTTCCAAGAAACGGCACCTATAAACAATTCTTACAGAACGTTAAACGAGCAACAATTACCTTGCATATGATCATAAGAACGTCATAAACGAGGCATTTCATGTTCATTGGTCATGTAAGATTAGTTTGGAGTATGACGCGTGGATGTAGCAATGCACCGTCGACAATAATCGTGTGATCGATCATTTTAAAAGATAGAAAGGAGAGGCGAGGACGTCGCGACGTTTCTTTTCGTCTAGTCAAGTATTGAACAAATGTTTTGTGACTTTCTACAAATTTACTATTTCGCAACCGTTGTGTCGACTGACTGATTGTCTCTTTTGTCGTGATGACGCTCGTCAAACAGCAAGTTTTCGCAATTACGCAAATGACGACAACACGGCAATTCGCGGGGCAGAACAATTGACCTGAGAACGTCATACATGAAAAGGGAGCATCGGGAACGCCCCGCCGGGTACAGATTTTAACGAACCGTGCAACGTGGATTTCACTGGCGTTCGGCACGAGTAACGAAACACCGCCGAAATAGTAGATATTAATCGGGGTAAAAATAACAGAATTCACATTCGAATTATCAAACATTAAAATAATTCAAGTTCTGATAATACAATAAAGAAGAAAAATGATTATGTTCTCACGAAAGGTATGAATAATAAAATTTACGCGAGCTAAAAATTTTCTTATTTCTTTTTTCTTGCTAGTACTTCGTAAACCTATTCTCTCTCAAATACATCCGTTCAAGCTCAAAAGACTTTCGTATAATTTAAAAAAGTTCAATCTACTCTGCGTGTTCGTGACAAGTTAATTAATAATTTTAAAGATTTAAATATTCTTGGATGTTTAATCAAAGCGGATTTAAATTACTCTGTTCTATAATAGAATTATTTTAACCTTTTACCAAATTCGTGTTTATTTTTACAAGTTCTCAAAAGAGCTCTCGATTCGTGCGATGCATAATGCTAATTCTTGTGATCAATTGATGATGCAGATTAAATGAATCTCGATGGCGTCGAGCTTTCGAAAGCATCAAACATTCACATGCTTCAGTTATTCACGCGGTTCCTAAAAAATGAATCGGATGTAAAGCTTCGGTAAACTGTTAACGCGATTGAATTGTGTTCTGGCCGTGTTGACCAAATAAATCAATGCGGGGCAGAGCGAGTCGGGTGTTTCCCACAGCAAATTGAGAAAAGTAGGAACGCGCTGACGCATATCGGTTTCCATCTACACCATTTAAATATTTATACCAGCCATTGAATCCTGTCCAGAGCAATATATCGATTTGATCATAAATTAAACCGCCGACTACCCCAGTGAACTCGCTATATTATCTGAAACCAAGTTATATATTACACATATATCTCGCACCTGACGGGCCAATAGACGTAGGCTCTATTCGTTATCAAATGGTTTACACAGTCTACAAATTTCGACTTGTATAGAGAAACATTGACATCAAAAATTGAAATCAAAACGACTGCTCGCCAGATATGAAATACAAAAGCTGATTCATGTTTAACAGCTTATAATTTAATATAAAACTAATACAAATATCCGATTCCGATCAGAATCGTGAAATATGAACGGCAAACATGACACAAAAAAATTGGATTTAAATATAAAACTAGACAATATTTTTCGTTGTTCGTTTCGTGGATTCATAAAACGTTTGCGAATTGATACGTATCCGTCGATCCGCCATTTAATCGTCATTACTCAGCCACGGATCAGAGCTCGACGTTTATAGGTTAACGATCGGCCAGCAGATGCCAGACTATCGACCCCCCGATACTATTTTTATTTGTTATCATAAACATCGAAAACCTGCGCGGAGCTCGCCTGAACAGTTGACCCGTTTTTATAGCTAGACGCACGTTCGAGCGAAACTGGGCTAGCGTTGCTGGAAGCAGCAATATTTCCGGGAAAGCTGCACCGGTTCTCGATGTGGCTAATGATGAAAATAAGTAATAAACTCTTGATCCGAGCGAAAGAACGTGGCGCGGCAAGAAAACAATGAATATCCGCTGGATACAGTTTTCTATCGTAAACTAGCAGAAGTGCTAACGGAAAACGTTAGAGAGTTCAATTAAGCTTGTATAAACCCTTACATAAAAACAATGACACAGCAGTGAAATTTTAACAGTTGCTAGATATTACATTAAT
>NW_017148331.1:39996-43623 GCF_001652005.2 Ceratina calcarata | reverse complement strand
AATATTGGACACAGCTTTTTATTACATGTCTTAAACTTTCGTCAGAGATCTTTTTGTTACAAACTATATTTAATCCATTTTATCACAACTATTTAAACAATTACCTCAAATTGCAATTTCTCTGCCAGACAAGGTAACTTCAATTCTAACGACACTTCATCCCTCGATTAAACAACGAGTACCTCGCAGGAACGCAAGTACACCGTCGGTACAATTTAAATATTCAACATTGGCGGAAGCTTCCGGACAGCATGAAAAATTGAAACGTTGGATGTAGGGGTTCGTTCCGCGCGCGTGATGCAACCAGATACAAAACGGGCAAAGCACGCAATCCTTACAGGCCGCTCGATTCTCGGATCTTAGACCTAGATCTCATAATCGGACCACCCAGCGCACTTCCCGCGGTCATTCTCCACTCACTTACGTTTAAACCAATTGGTGGTTTCGCGTCGAATTACATGCATTCGCCGGCGTGTGTGCACAGTCTGCGCGTGAGACTACCGATTTCCCGCCGTGTCGGCGTTCAGGGAAGACCGACGCGGTCACGATAACGACAAAGAAGTAATGAGCGAAAATTGGGGAGCAATCGAGCGCTGACGACTCGATGTGATGGCGCGCTTCCTGCATTCAACGGAAATCGAATTTTAATGAATCTGGGATTTACGAATTTCGTGGCACCGATACCGGAAATTGGAGGAAAATAAGTTGTAACGAGCGCTTGAACGAAATTCGTGTCGGATGAACTTTTCAGGCTTGAAAGCGAAATAATTGGAGTACTTTCCAACTTTCGTGTAAATTTTAATTCGGAGTATCGTAAAACAGTTTTAGTAGAATTTTAATTAGAACAGAAATTAAACACACAAGCAGTGTATAAGGGATTCAAAAGAATGTCAAGAAAATTTTCTAAATCAACTATAAGTTCGTAATTCCAAAAGTGCAAAACTTACGCTCGTTCATATTCCCAACTTGTTACGTAGAGGTACAAACAACCTTCGCGAAGTAAACCAAGAAATAATTAAAATGGAAATTACAATATGAACCAAGATCTATGAATAGCAATACCTACGAGGAACCAAGTGCGTACAACGAAGTTAAATACAACGCCGAGGATGAGAAATACGATACGAGCGTAAAACGTTTCTACGGAAACGTTAGTTACTTCCGAAAGTGAACGAGGGTCAGGTCAGCCTTTAAAATCCTACGTAGCGCTCACATAAATAACGGCCCTAAATCGAGCTGCGTCATTTCGAACGATTTCAGTGTATCGAAGGAACAGCGAGCAGCGATCCATAGTTTGCAGCTGGAATCGTTCCGGTAAACAAATGCGAAAAAAAAAAGAAGCACGTGGAAGAAGGATGCGAAACAACGGCGCGGGAGAAACGGACGGAGCTCTCGATCCCCGCGCGCTGGGGAAAATAGCAAAATCGTGTAACTTACGGGCTACTTGAAAACAGTACTGTGAAGGATCCTCTGATCCCCGTCGTGTTGCTCTGTGTTGCCCGGCGCTGCAGCGTAAATGCAGCCAACTCTCGAGCTTACCGCCTTCCGCGACTATATGCACGATTTTAGTCTGGCTCTCGATAAACTATTGCCACTGGGGTTGACTGACCCCCGCGCACGCGACTATCAATGAAACCGTCTGAGTGAAAGTTGATTTACATACCGGTGACAATGTGAATTTAGCAATGCGCGCTATTATAATAGATTAACGTGCGCTCATTATGTTAATGTACGTTAGTGAATACAAAGTTTAAAAGCTAAAAAGGAACTTGCATATGCGAACATCTACTTTCTGCTAAAGCATAATGAAGACTCTTCGTAGAGCAGGATTTTCTAAAAATATCCGACCACGGTGAGAACGGAAATGTTGTATTTAAAGCTAGTCACACTGTGCATCTGGATGTAAATTTAACCAATCTGACATAAGTAGAGGCAGCAAAGCGTTAGGTGAGCTGTTTGCGGAGTTGATTGATTCAGTAGCGAGTAGAACGATAATCAACTTGCACAGACCAGAACTGTGTTTTTGCCGCGAGCGTTCCGGTATCGCGTAGGTCTGGAAGTCCTTAAGCGCATGAGTTGCAATTTATCAACTGGTCACTGTAAGACATAACGAGCAGTGAACAATAGGAAGAAAGTAGATGCTCCCTTTATTTAACATCCATCAGCAATGGACCAGAAGATATTAAGAAGACAATTTTCTTGTCATCGTTTACACTACAATATAATNACTAAGTACTGTCTAATAAGATAACGTATCCTCATATATTAAGTAGCTCAAGGAGGTATCCGATACCTCCTTGAGCTAACGATACCTGGTATCGTTACAATTTCTCTGAGAAGTAATTTTCATTAATTCGTTGCACCAATACATCCGATATTAATTTCAAGCGAACAACAGTGATCATTAATAGGTAGCCTTGCTCTATTTCAAACGAATCAAACATTGATCAACATACAATGACATGAAATAACCGTATTCAGAATCATCATACTTCATTCTAATTTTAATAACATCCAGAGTGTGAATCGGACGTGACTGCCAATTTCTGAAAATAGAACCACAAACCGAATTTATAAGCATTAAAAAATTTTATCAAAAAGATCAACAGCAATCTCGATTTCACAAGCAAATCGAAATTACACGATGACTGAATCAATGGAATGTATCACATGATATCCAGACTTGTCGACTGGGTTAATTGGCAATTTTAAGAAAGCGGCATTAAGGTTAACGCGTGGAGCACTTATTAAAATGTAATGGCCTGATAATTCGGCTCGAGACGCATTGCATAATAGCAAGCGTACGCTTGACGTTTAATTTCATTTAATAAGTACACGCGGCTACGCACAGTCGATGCTCTGTCCGTGCGAGCCAACGGAAATAAAAGCCCGCATCGAGAATGGACCTACTTCTTGCGGTCGGTTCTCGGTACCAATAACGACTATTACCACCAAGAAGAAAGACTCACAGAACTGCAGGTGTAATAAATTAAGATATAAGAAAATGAAACGGATCGATGATAACAAAAATACAATTTTTATATCCTATAATGTTTATATCTTAATTTGTTAGAATAGAGACATGCCGATCCCTTATAATCATAATTTAACGAGTAGAAGATGCTTATCAATCATCAAGATCCGTTGGTATCATAAAACCTGACGTCCGTGCAACGAACAATTAAATGCAAAAATAATTCATCGAAAAAATGTCTAATAAGGTTCCCGCCTATGCTGTGTATACACTTGTGCCATTATATGAGAGTTTAATTAACGCGATGTACCTTGAGTACACAGCAAGAACGAACGTCAGTCATATGGCTTGATAATAATTAACGGCAACGGATTTTATTACCTCTCAGTCAATTCCATCTATAATTTTAATTTGAAACGAAACTTTTTCCAATTTGCAATGAGTAACGGAAACGTTATTTTTCTGCTTGTAATTAAATTGTCGTGATAGGTTCGCGAGTTCGACGTTAGTTTAATTAAGAGCTTTGCTTCAACGTCCGTATATTAAAACAAAATTGTGTTGTAGTATTTTACATGGATTAAGTGAATTGTAAGAGTAAATTGAAAAAGGGTATTAAAGAAAGAGAAATATAAGGAAATTATTGATCCCGCAAG
>NW_017148331.1:38409-39104 GCF_001652005.2 Ceratina calcarata | reverse complement strand
TAATGAGACCGTTTCAATTCTGATTTCTACGAATGTTAAATTTAAAAATGTCTATACCTCCAATCGATGATTAACATAATTGCGATGCTAGCCGCTTGTTAACAATTTATTACGCATTCCTAACGGGTTGCTCATGAATTCATTCCGTTCTCTACTGCGCCTGATAGAAATCCAGGCTCCCTTACAAACGCACGTGTTCCCCATAATTGAGCATTAATTTATTAGTAACGCGGTTAAACCGATACAGATCTCGTGCAGCTTCCTTTTTGCCTTCGTTTACGACACTAAAATTCACAATTAAAACCACATTCCTCATATGTCGACTCCCAGATACTCTAACAAGCACCGCCTCCTGCAAAGCAGATCGTTACTGATTTTTCTTCTATTAGTGCACTAGTGTGAACGAAATGTATTGCACGTTTAGTAGGTAAATCATGGCACTTGCCTAGTACGATACGATCAAAGGAGAAATCTTGTACTAATTAAACGTCATAAACGTCTCAAAACTATCTTCTCAATTTAGTTATTAGTAACCAGTAACTGATAAAGTTAGGAGCCAGTTACGTGAATCCAGAATAATTATATTAAGTTCTGTTCGTGAACATAGTTGTCACAGGTATTCTGATCACAATATTACTTAGTTTTCAATTAGAATTTCACTTGTGAGGGAAAAATACTTGAAGATATCGAAAGCG
>NW_017148331.1:14929-38181 GCF_001652005.2 Ceratina calcarata | reverse complement strand
GTGTGCGCGCGCGCGCGCGCGTGTGTGTGTGTGTGTGTGTGTGTGTGTGTGTGTGTGCAAATATGTTAAAACCTTTTCGCTTAGGACGAATTAAACAAAACTGTTACATAACAAAGGAATTGATGTGATAAAAATGCCTTCTGTTAGGAAACATGTACAACGATATCGTTTTTATTATCACTGAAATGGAAAATCGATGGAACCAATACGCAATCCCGTTAGGCGCGTATCGCGAAAAGAGACATAATGGCGATCTAGATTCATTTAGATTAAATCGTACGCGACCCGCACAGAGCCGCGCTAGCGATAAGATATCCCATTAGCAATTATGTATTCGCATCGATTAGTTTATTAAAGAGAAGCGTCTAATGGATCGAATGTACTATCAGTTTCCGAGGGCGTATCTTCTCGCTCGAGTGGAACTAGCCTGATTCATTTTCCTCTTGACTATTTCGGTGTACTACCATACTTACGTCCCTTCTGCATTTAGTCAACGCGTGACAACCTCTTTGTTAAATAAAAAATAAAAATGGCTATAATAATAGCTGAACATTTTTTTAAAGTAGTGAAAATTTAGGCAGATAATAAAGATTTTTTAATACTGAAATTTTTTTATACGTTATTCTATGAAAGTATGGTTCATTCATGCCGCGCGATTACGTATCACTGATACTATGCGTGACTCAAGTGAATGGAAATCATGAATTTCAAACAGTTGATCGTTCCAATGGTACGAACTTGTATTTGGGAATTACACACGTGTGTTGCGTCACTGTTTTGCATAGATGACTCACAATCAATCAAGGATAACTGACAGCGATACCAGGAAGTACCAAGTTCATCAAAGAATAAACTATACGCTGTTATACAATATTTTATGAAAACTGAAAATCTGTCAGAAAAGCATCACTCCGTATGCATATAACAAAATAATCTCAGCAGAATATTTAGATTGCCAGAGCAATTTCATTAATAAAGTTCTACGTCAGCATCCGAATTAATAAAATAATTGGAGTTCCTCTGCTTTGAATTTATGTTTTGCAATTAATTCTTCACTACGTCCACGCTAATGAAGGAAATCTCGTTTTCACATCTCGTGATCGCTTCCCTTTACTCTCGGACCAGCACTCATATTTTATGCATGGATTCGTGGATACCAATACTTTTAACTAATATCATGCAAAAGATGAAACGCATCCAACGTGTAATTCTAGATTTGAAAATGCACGACTGAGAAAAATACTCTAGATATTTTCTTGTATCTGATATTGCGGAAGTTTGACCGTTTTTTTTTTAGAGCAACGCATTACGGCGGACCGTATACCGGGGAAAAAATTTTTCAGTCTTTCCTTCGAATCCAATTTCGCGGTTTCCCATGATCCTCGAATATATCGCGCGTAACTAAATTTCGCCGTGGACCCTGAAAATGAATGCGACTAGCTCCCAACCCGCTACCGGCTTGCCAAAAATTTATACGCCTCTTATCATTTTTTCAAAACGCAATTGAAGACGGAAATACTGTGGTCTGTAATTCGTGAAATTCTCTGCACAATTTTGCCTGCGTTGATACTATGCTCCAATTATAAATATCCATAGGGGAACATATTCGAAGAATAACAGCAGAAACGAATTATAGAAATTTAAACTTTTTACAATATTTCATTAAGCACGTGCATCAGAAGAAAATCCGAACTAAATTTAATGTATAGATTTAACCTAGCGCCGACAGTTACTGGAATTTAATTAAATGAAGCATTTCTATATATCGGCGATAACGAGACCGTTTTTTTAATCTCAGATTTAAACGCTGCCGCGATAATCTCGCTCAACATCGATTATAGTCATCAAAGCAAAATCGTGCATTACGTGAATGAGAATTAATATTTAAGCAATGGAAATATCGTAAATTAACGGGAGGATTAAATTATCGGATGCTTCTGAAGAGGTAGATTACGCGAGGTATAACATTTACGAGGTCAATTGGATCAGAGATGTTGTAAATTCCACGACCTGCCGGTACTAAAAAGAGGAAGACTGTAATAACGTATACGTTTCATGTTTAAAAAACTGATAGTGGACTTTGAAAAAGTTAACATCACTGCCGAAGTTATAAAATATAACTATACATATATATAATATAAAGAAACGTAAATAAAAAACAAATTAGTTGTCGTTAAGCAATGTTCGTCTCGGCTAAAAATCATCAGTCTATAAAATACGTTATATCTCAAAACGCCTACCAGCGAAATGAAAAAAAAAAACCATAGTGTAATAACATTTTCTGTGCGAACCGCAAACCAACGCTCAACCGACCGCAAGATCCGTCGCGCAATGATTTACCGTCACAATTAAACGACTCGGCTCACCCTCGTCCCACGCGCGCAGCCTTGCATCCGACGAACGATTACTTCCCCGCAAGAAATAAGTTCCCGCCGTCATCGTAAGCACAAATGTCACAAGTTTCTGTCACGTTCAACCGCGAACGATATCGCTCACGCGAATCCCGGACACGATTAACCCGGCGTCGATCTCCCGTTTGACACCCGAGGCATCCGGTGCATATCATTTTTCTCCAAGCGCAGCTATCATTAATTCGCGAGCAAATTCCTCGACGGGTTGTTCACTGTTCTCGGTAAATTATTGATAAGCGGATTCCAGTGCCGGCTGTGCCAGCTGGCGTCGCAACGCGCACATTTCCTTTCCCGGAAAACGCTCAGGGATCGATCCTGCGAGTAAGAACACATCCGTTCAGGTATCCGGTCGCGGGATCAAGTTTGTCCCCTTCGCCTATGACTACCGGTTCTCCTCTCTTCACCAGACGAGAAAATACTTGACCGAACGCTTGTTCACCGACGATTAACCCTCGCGCAATTTTCCTTCCCACGAGTTGTTTTGCGACGTATGGCTGCTTGGTCAATCCTTAATTAACACTATGGCCGGTATTCAGAGTCGTTACTTATATTTAAGACCGCTTTAAGCATTGGCTTAAGTCCCTGTTTCCTGTACAAGACAGGGACTGGAAACATGGGATAGACAGGGATAGCAAATGTTTAAAACGACCTTAAGAACAACCAACGAATCTAAACCTACACTTTTTTTTACTAATGCAGTGTATTTATATTATTTATGAGTGCAATTCAGTGTTAGCACTCGTATTTTAATTTAAATAATAATTATCAATAGCATAGATCAGAGATCAATGATTATATTTCAATTAACTATTTTTTATTATCCGAATTACTTGAATATGTTAATCATTATTATATGATATAATCTGTTTATTTAATAAGCATCTTGTGACTCTCGAGTATAATAAAATACCTGAACCGGATATAATAGTTTACGAGGAGATGCAACAGTGTGTTCCAACTTTAAAGTTAGTACTGAGTTACATAGTCAGCGATCCACGGATTTCAAGCGCTAGTCCTTTTGACTAATTTATGCGATAATTCAAAATGCAGATGGTGCTATTAGTTATTAATTTTAGGTAAATTTAGACGATACAGTTGCTCCTGGAACGTAATATAATCATGAGAGTTAGCTAACTTCTGACCTGTATGTTGCAGTAGAACAGAAGCTGTCTAACTGAACCCTAAGCTGGTGCAGCGTTTTCAAAATTTTACTGTTACAGCTCGATGTGATCGAAGTTGAAATAATATCGAAATTAATGGTACAAATAATTAGGAAATTATTGGCAATTCATCGGAAGCGAAACAAAACGCAGAATAGGAATGAAACGTAATAGATATTGCAGAACATGAATATTTTGATACAATTATAACCAGGAATTCATTAAAAGCGACATGGTGGAAGATAAATTGGACGAACATTTCATCATTACGTCTGCTAGTTACATTCCGGCTAAATTTAATACAATTTAATAGCAATCACGGATAAAAATTCTTCCATTATGTATAATCAAGCTTAATACCCATAATCCTTAAATAGAAACGATCAAAGGAAATTCGAAAAGTTCTCGGAAATGATGGACCCTATTGAGTTCAAATGACCCAAATAACGTCGGAGCAGTAAAAGTTACGAAAGACGACGAAGCTCGTTTCCTACCGAACTTTCGGGGCCCGTCAAAACGGGAAGATTTATCGCGCTCGCAAGGAGCAACGCAGAAACGATCATAAGGTTCCCCGGTAGTAGGGGGGTCGGTTTCAAAAGGCGGCCGAGCGCGCCGGAACTGGTTTGAAAAAAGGAGCGACAAAAACGCGGAGAAGATTTTCGTCAGCGGGATACCTCGTTTATCTGCGATCACGCGGAACGACGTCGAAATCTCGCGGCGGCGATAAGAATTTCAAGCAAAACCGCGGATGAAATTGGGTACAGCCGGCCCTCTGAATTCGCTCGCCGCCGCGACCTCGACAGACGATCTCTGACGGGTCGAATAGGTTGAAAAACATGAACGACCGAAAAGGGCCGGTGAGTGCGAAGTCCCACGGTGTAACGCAACATCTGAATAATCGAGCTGGCGGACCGCCATCGAGGAGAAAACTTGTGCATTCTTCGCGCGTCACGTGAGTCATCCAGGAAAGCACCCGTAAATTTATTCACGGTTAACCGTGATCGAACCGTACACCTCGCATCGAGACTGTTTTACGAAATTCCCTTCCGCGAAAATAACTGATGGCTCGGCGAAATTCGGCTCCCTGGAATTTTTTGCGCATGACGCGTGCAGTCTGAACGTGTTGCTCGGAAAGCATTCAATTTCTTTAAGGATCAAATCATAACTTCTGCTATTTCTTCTCTAAAACATTAATGGCGACTTAAACTAGAGCTTTGATTATTTAGGTACTTAAATTTATTATTCGATTTTATATTAAATGGCGAACTGCCCGTGTTTCAAAGAGCTAAACGCGCGCAAGTTTCGAGAAATGTAATAAACTTGAAGCAATAAAATAACACTAATACTTGTCTCCAGAACATTTAATATACCTACACATAACACAATGAGTTAGTTATTTTAGTATAAAAGTCACGAATAAAACCCAGTGACGCAATACAAGATTACGTTATTAAATATCATTGCGCTAGTTCTTTATTTTTGGATTTAATATTCTATTTTACAGAATCAATATTCGGTGCACTGCTTCAACTTTAAAACTGAAAATTTTTCACGAATTACGTAAACGTTGAAAGAAGTTAACTTTTGTTACCATGCACAGACTACCAGAAATTTTTTAATGAACTTGCAACAGCTGCAATTGCAATTAAACCACGTTATCGGTTTTCCAACTTTGTCTTCCATTATTGTTTCACCAGCAGAATTTCTAACGAATAGCGACTAGCACGAAACAGGTGCAAGAATGAAAAGAAGAGACGAATTATTTCAGAATTTTAATAAGCCTTGAATTAAGCACCTGTGGTCATAAAGAATTAACATTACTCCTTCCTCTGCCACGTTTTATGAAATGAATTAGTACCGTATGCAAATCGTATTAATTAACATTAAATATAAACTGACCTCCACGAGAAATGAAATTCTATTATTTTCCAACATATTCCTCTCTTTTCCCGACACTTTCAACGAAATGAACCAGTCCTTTCATGTAGGTAGATGATAGAATCCGGCTAAATCAATTTCGACAACGCTCTTTGTGTGTCATCGTGCCATTACAAAGCGCGACAAACGCGCGCATCGAAATAGAGCGCGGAAGGGATCCTTTGAAAAACTTCGAGTTTCACAATTTCGGCGACCCCGCCGCGTTCAATTTTACAAAACGGCCCGATCGCTCGAAATGATGAAACGCGGCAGCGACTTTCGCGGGCCAAACGCGCACCAAATGGTCTTTGAAACCCGAACACTTGAACGTTTCTTGGCTATTTACCGAACCCGCTTTGACGAACTTGTTAAAAGCGATCCTTTCTCTCTGCCGACCGATCGGCTCTATAAACGATCAGCGAACACTCTTTTAACTTCGCTCCCACTGTCAGACTCCCAGCGCTCGATAAAAAAAAGTGAACGTAAAAATCAACCTGGACCTCGGTAAAAATCGTGTCGTATCGGAGCTTTTCCACTCCGACCGATGTACCCTTTCGGTGAATAAATTTGGTTAAAACAGCACGTAATTTTCTAAACCGTATTTTCGTAGCGAAAAACATTACAAACGGTAACATCCGACAGACCAGTTAGCGTTGTTGCAACTAGGTCAATATTGTGCATCCTAACAGAGGCATTTATTAAACGCGTCCATTCGTCACGCCGCGTCTGCTCGTCATGATTATCCGCTCCCAGCCCCACGAATATGTGATTCGAAAATTCCGACATTTGGAATCGGAGAAAAATATTTGCCATGAAAACATAGTCGTAACGACTGTCTTCATTATTTCACAAAGAACGTTCCTATTGCGGCACACATGCTATTAATATTTCCTTTGCTTTAAATAAATTTTGAATAAAAACATTTATTACTCTCAGAACAATTTTTCTCCGAAATATTCAAAATAAAAATGAAACACGTAAAACCGGAACGGATCCAATCAATATTTACTCTCTGTTACAGGAAAGAACAAATCATTAAAATAGCTTGATTGTTATACGATGGAACCAGCGTGAAGCGAAATTTAATCACTCAGGCCAGGTTCGATAAAATGTGACGAAGCGAAGTTACTTCTGTCGGGCGCAGTAAACTAAACTTAGGTGTAAACCCACTTCGAAAATACCGTGACGGGGTGTCCGCGAAATGGCCGCGTGCCAATTTAAACGGGCGTAGGTTTATCTGACAGCCGCGTCTGCTCGATGTTCGACTGATATCGCAATTCCGGAATCCGGAACATCGTCGATGCCGTTACTCTTCCACGGTCGAGGAAGCGGTTTCAAACGTCCTGTTCAAGGAATTCATGGGCACAATCCTGCCGTTAACGAAGTCAACGAACAAATTTATTCCAAATCAACAACCGACGTGGTGGCCAGATTTTATCTCGCCGCAAAGCTGATTTAACATCGGCGAACTGTCTGAATCGATAAGATAATGCGAGAAACTGGCTGGAGTTATAGAAACATTTTTATATAATTGCCCTTTAACTACGTTAGGTAAAACGAAGAAAAATATCTAAAAAGTAAAGCGTCGTAATTCTGTGTAGCTTTTGAAAAGGTACAGAATGCCAGATGCAAAAATATGAAATATTGCATCCTGTAATTGTAAAATTTGATTATGTAAGTATACAGGAAGGGTATGAAACGTCTCAATAGCGAAAAACTTTGCATTATGCAGTTACGTATACAAACAAACTGTCTCAATAATAATTTAAAAGATGCTGCTTCTGCGACAATAACTTAAAACATCAACACCACCGCGATGGTGGTAATTAAAGTTCTGGTTAGGTCGAAACAACGAAAGCAAAGAGCATGGCCGCGATAATATTTTACCAACGGTTGTTCCACTTTCTTCGCAACGTTCAAGCATATGTAGCTTGTCAGCTTAGCCAGCGGTGAAGAATAGTGGTGCCGGTAAATAAAACCGACGTTACACCAACTGCATTCATAAATCACGTAATCCCGCAGAACGTCACAAAAACCAGGAAAACGAAATACAAATCAAACAGCAGAAAATGAACATTAAGTAGGATTAAAAAAAAATCTCCAAGCATCATGAAGAAATACAAACGTATTTCCCTGCAATTTAACGGGTAATAAAGACGATCTGAGATTTAAATTAAAACGAACATCTCATGCTCGATATTCTAATTCGCGTAATTAACTGGAAATTACGAACTGTTAAGGCGTGAACTGGAAGAAAGAGCAGCGAATCGTCAAGTGTCCGAAGAATGAACGGTGCGCCGGCCGAGAACGAAGTGAAATGAAATGAAGTAATTAAAACGGGATCAGCCAGGTGGCTCAGATACATGCTACGAAGACGTGGCCTTAACAAAGGAACACCGGGTACGTGACAGTAAATACGAATTAACCCGGCGTTTCCTTTGTTTTCCTGGACGGTTTCCAGAATTAGAAATGAAAAACGGCGCGAACAACCATTTCGCCAGAATGCAAACGATGATTAACGACAACTTGCACAGTGAGGCGTACGCTTCGAGAATCTTAAGACCAGTTCGAGTGGCTGAAATATTTCGAACGGCTGAAATGATAGATTGCATTCTGAACGCGGCTGTGAATTCCAAATGGAATATTAATTGCTTCCGATAAAAATAAATTGTAATAATATATTAATTACTATAATTAAATGAAATCAGTCACAAAATGATCTATTGATTTATGATTAATTGATATATTCTGTTAGCTTTCACCAATTAAATAATTGATACCTATTAACAATGGATCTCTCACCTAATTCGAGTATCTAAAATATATCACTTGTTTGTCATGATAGAAAAAAATGTCAGAGGAAAACATTAGTTGGTTCAGAGGGGCAAAAATTATGATAGGCAAAAATACTTGTTCAAGATTGTATTTTTCAAAATTTAAGATCATCGAAATTTCTTTTTAAATGGAATGATAAAAATGTATGATTAAAATATGATAAACATATACTAACTAGAATCTCTACCTAAAATTCTCCTTGTTTTTTTTAAATCTAAGATTTACAACGAGAGAAGAACGTCAGAGGAGTCAGACGCTCTTCACGCTTCCACTTATAGCAATTTTTAACGTAGTTTCGTTATTGCAAAAGGAAACCAGTTTAATGGATGGCAGTTGAGTTCAAGGACGAGAAAATACCGATAAAGATAATGATATTTGCTCAGCTGTAGTCAGCCGCGAGGCACTAAAAGGAGGTTTACCGGAAAGAATTCTGTACATTTTCTTCTACGGAAATTGCGAATTCGTGACGCGTCTTTAGCGTGAAACGACAGTTATCTTGTTTATTAGCGAAATTAACGCAACAATCGTATGGCTGATTGGCAACGAGATGTTCAGATGCAGGTAGACATCGAAAAAGCATGATTGTCCGTATAAATATAACGGATAACGGATTATGCACGTGTCTAGTAAAAGCTTACGCGCACCAGAATTACTATTCTCTCCTGACCGTAATTTGTAGCATCCTTAATTACCGAGTACTATTAACTGCGACCTTCGCTGTCGGCGTTGCGAATTAATCCGTTAACACGAGATACGAGAAATTTTTATCGGGTTCTCGTTGAAACAGTTAAAACATGACGAAAAAATTTTACAACTATGCAGTTGAAACGTGCAGCAGTTTTTTTTAGGTCGAATTAAAATTATGCACACTTACAGATTATTGTTCAAACACTCCGCGAACTACAGTTTCTCCTTTGCGGTAGCTGCAAATTGAAAACGGAAGGTAAAACAAAAATCAGCAATTACTTCTCGTTAAGCCAGCAATTAATCGAGCCAAGGTTTACTTCGTCCACTTATCTTACGTAATTATTTCCTTTAAATAACAGACTGCGCTTTGTAAACGAAAACTATTGAGTAATGATTATTTTATTTTACATGAATTGTTTACATTTATCTTATTCACCGATTAAGAGAAGTTGCATAATTTTTGTGTTCCCCTAATCTTTGTTTACGTAAGAGTCGATTATCTCAGGTGTGAGACTAGCTATTTCCGATTATTCCGAATTATCAATGATCGATTGAAAACTGAGTTTATCTCGCAGTTGAAAAATTCATAACTCCACTACTATTATGCATAATTTAAGCACGTATACCAATTACTTTCCCTCCATCGGTCTTCTCTTACTTCCACCTGCATAACAACCTCCTTTCGCGAAACTGATTAAACTCGCAAGTTTCTCAAGAACGTGCTACCAGTTTCCGCAACCCTTTATTCGTTTTACCCTCGTTCCCACCCGATTATTTTCGAGTGGCCAGGAAAGATCGAGGAGCTTCGAGGAATCATAACAGTCGTTTGACGGCACGACGTGCCCATCGAATACGCCATTTACGATCCTGTCTGTCGATGCGGCAATTAAAATGCTCTCGTTTAATCGTTTCAAAAGGGCAGCACGAATTTTTCTCGACGCACCGAAAATTACGCAACCGACAGCGACCTATCGGTGTAATTTACTCCAAGCAAGTGGTGTCGAGCGGTAACACGCTCGGTATTCATTCCTACACGATCGCCGGTTATTTATGATAGTCTGAATGAAAATCGAGTGGCCGCGCGAGATTACCGAACGACCGTGATTTCAATTTCAAATTCACGCGTCCTTAACGAACCCTGGAACGCTGAATTTCTTTCATACTCGGTTATGATTACGACCGATGACGCAACGCGCACGCTACTATTGTGGGGATAAAGGAACGACACGATTATTACGTGTTACCCGCATGGGAAACGATTATTTATCGTTGCTTTCGAATTAATTTGATCGCTTCGGATTTAATCAATGATATTTTATTTCAGCGTTTGAATATTTCATCATAAAATAGTTTCCCTCCCGTGGACAAAGCAACGCCAAAATGAATTTATTATAATTTTAATAAGCGTGTAGGCTTTATATGAATTCATCTCTTCAACAAAGAATATAAGCTTATTCGTAGAACTCAATTCTTCTTATTTCATTATCACGATTCTTTACAAATCCTGTTAAAATTAAAAAATAAATCCGTAGCTTGTATATTCGTAACGAGAAAGTACCTTATCAAAAGAGAAAGATAATACAAACGTTCACTAGAATAGAACGAGGACCTAATATACATATGCAGATAAAAATGAAATTCCTGTGAAATTATGAAACAACAAATTAAAAATATCCTTTAAGAAATCCTCTTTATGAAGTTCGTATATAAACAGTAATATACCGTAGTTCGTATTTCATAGGAAGACTTGGAAAATAAAAATGACTATCTGGATTTCAATAATAACCTCATGAAAGATACATTACAATAGAAGATTGTAAGAGTTTCTCAAAATCCTAAACTAAAATCTTTCATATTATGTGCTCAATATAAATATTGTCACGTTTCGTTCGTATGAAAAATCTTGGATGTTTTTCAGAGCCCGTAAGATAACAGAGGGAACCACACCTTTCAGACGAGCAGGTAGAAACGATCGTAACCCGTTCCCTCGCCTCGTTTTTCAAGCAGAACAATACGCTAATTACGAACACGCGTCTTCGAGTAAGAATACCGTACCGAGCGTCAGACGAACAAAAAGTGTGTGACAAATTTTCAACGATACGTTTCGTTCGACGAGATATACGGGGACACGAAAGAAACCGTCTCTCATCCCAATTAGAGGGGAACGAGCCAGAAACACGGATACTTGTCGACTGTTACCGTTCCGTTCGCTTACACCATGGGAATATTAATGATTCGGCGATAGTGGCCAGACACACGGGGTGCCTGAAGCAATTTCTCTTACGCCGGAGGCCCATAATGTAATAAAAAAGAGAGTATAATGCTCGCGGGCGATGGTGAGATTTATTTCTCAATGGTGCTACATGTATTTCTCTCAGAAGGTTCCTGATGCACTTGCACCTGCAACTCATATATTTTCCAATGATACGACGTAAACAATTCACCCTACACACAATTTAATCAAACTACCTCCTATATAGTAACTTCCGAGAGAAATCTTTCGTTTTATTTTGACATCACCCTATGTCTTCAATATAGTCAGTCAAAACGAAGCGAAATTTCTAACTAAAACTCACCGACGACCTGATGTTTCACTCCGATGCAGATTAATCTCTTTTTAAGCGTGTTCATTCGAAAAAAGAAGCGCACCCTCTGACGAGTTCATTTGCATAAGAATAAGCTCAACGTTGATGTATCACATCGTTTTGTTTCTCTGCTACGCTACATACGATACAATCATATTATGAATTTCGTTCTTCATGACGAAAGCTCATATAATTATAATAATGCACAAAAAAGAAAATAGTCTATTGTTGAAAATTAATTTAAAATTTTTCTTACAGGAAAAATTTGCTATAAAAGCGATAATTCAAAGGTGATTTCGATTGGTAATTGTGAAGAACATTGAGTTTAAATGGAACAGCAGAACTAGAACGTGTATTATTTCGAGATAGATAGAGAAGAATTAATATTTTTCTGCCCAGAGGTAATAAGCGAGCGAAGTGTCTTCCATAAAGATAAAACTGACTGTGGAGGATGAAGATAACATTACACAAATAGATCAATTGACTGAACTAATTGTTGAAATCATGTGCGTTTCACCTTCTTTCTACCTGTGGACATTGAATACAAAACACAGATAATGGATTGCTAAGAATAGTATAATCAATTCTAATTTTATTCACAGTAGGCGCTACTTAATGAAATGTTTTTAGTTTAGTGAAAGAAACATCATTCGCAACGATGCATTTCAAATACAAACTAAAGGAAACCTCTTTTAATATTAATACTATTATAATTTTATACAAGAGTGTTTATTTTTATAGTTCTATTGGAAAGAACGAAACAGTGTCTTTTAGAAGAAGCGATTTTTCTTCTCAGCGAAACTATTTCTATGTGGAAATCACTGAATGAGGTAATAAATAATTTTCCCAGGATTTGTTGTTCTCCGACTGAAACCATAAACCGCGATTCATTACAGTTTCTGAACTGCTATTAGATTTATTACACATAACCAACATTAAACATTCCTAATCCCCCAAATTCCGATTTATGGACGAGATATTTGTTGAATAAAATTTATCTTTCATAACAACGAATAACGTGAATTTTCTTTCGACCAAATTCGTTATGTGTACCTGCTAACCCATGAAAAAGTGCACAAGCGCGGACGCGCTTATATTCACGCGATCGAGTCTTCGAAAGAACTTCTGAAATCCCTCGAATCGCGGAAAAAAGAAAGAGCACGTGGTTTGATTTCTAAACAGTCGGGCTCGCGACAAAATTCCGTCGGTGTCGAGTGCCGCGGTGAAGTAGATAGAGCCGGTATTTGACAACGGAACACGGACGCACAGCTGGCAGCAGGAGAGGTGCCTGAAAAATGCCAAGAGATCGAGAAAGTATGCGGCACACGGGGGAAGCGCGAGTCCGGATCGAAAGCTCGCCTCGTATACCTTGACGACGAACGGAATGGAAGCGGCAGCTTCAGTCGCTCGCGAACCTCCACCGTGGAAGCTTCTCCCCGCGTGCGTAGACTTTTAATCTGTACTACACGGAGCCCAATCGAAGAAACGCTAACGCGCGCCGGCAGAAAAAAAATTAACTACCACCCTTGTTCTGTGCTCGTGACTTTAATTAGTGAATTTCGATTAAAAAAAAATTCGCTTTGATGCGAATAACGTGAATGTAAGTGAACGAGAATGAGGACGATTCTGTTCGCACCTTTTTACCTGTGCATCGACGAATTCGGAGAGTAAATTAGAGGGAGAACAGAGCAGGTGGAAATCATGCGGAGGTGTACGCTTCTAATTCTTTGCGTCGCAGGTAACTAGTTCTGTCATCGAAACGAACAATTTTAATTATACACTGTCGGCAAGTGTTGAGTGAAAGGCGATTAATTATTGATAAAATATGTGTCTTGGTGTTGTACGCTTGACACGTACGGATTAGTATAGAGATTCCCTAGAGAAACTTGTCCGTGACATTTAATTATTAGCAAAAAAAAAGAAAACGTGAAATATTTTAAACGTTCTGGTCTCTATTTTCGGACTTAATCTCACGAACTTACAAGGTGTCGTTTGTGAAAGATCCCTGGAGTTGAATCCCTTAAAACGCACTTTGAAAGAGAATCCTTGCGAAAGAGACGCTAATTATCAAATTTCAAAGGAGAGTAAAGAGACCGAGAGAAGTTGTTTGAATATAGGTGCATGAATGTAAAAGAGTGTTAGCTAAAATGAGAGTAGCAGTTAAATCTGATAATTGCAAGTATTTATGCCGTTAATGTTCAAACCAAACTTCTGCGTAATAAAACGAGATATAGTAAAAAAAATATATGAAATTTACTACAAACCAAAAAAAAAAAATGTCAAATATTCACGGTTGGAAAAACCTGAAAATTTCTATTAACAATGAATAATTCTCGTTGGAACCATTGCTGACACGTGAGAATAGAAATCATTTCCCGTTGACAAACGAGCGTCGGTTCCGTTCATTATATTTTTTTTCCACCGAATTAAAAAATTTATAGCACGAGTCGTTTTCTCACAATGACTCACACATTTCCTCTTTTTATTATTCCCTACCTGAAACCCTCGTATAAGAGAAACGTGCAAAATAAAAATACTACGACATCTTTACTGTGGCAGCGCGTACGATAAACTAACGATCTGACATCCATTAACCGGGACGACTTACCAGTCATTAAACAATGTATTTACTAGATGCCTATATCGATGGTTACGCACTCCGTTAATTAGTACGGTAGAAATAATCGCGACTAATAGCCGAAGAAACCAGGCGGCTTGATAACGCAACTCGAGATTACGAGATAACGCAAATGCTTTATTAGCCGAAGCAGTCGAACTAATAAAAAGAAAGCAGAATAGATATAATCAGTAATTATGGCTGATCATAAAGCATATTATACTTGCAAATAGAAACATTTGCATTCGTACAATTATTTGACTGGCAAATTTAATACAAAAAATAATACTAAATTATTTTTCATACTGATTCAAATCAGATGTAATATCCACGTTCAACGAGCAATGAGCAAAAATAACACGGTCGCTCTGTTATCATTATATAATCTGACATAGGGCTAATAAAAAATAAGGCCACATACACTATTGAATACATACAAGCCCGAAAGTGGATAGACCGGCCATCTATTTTTGTTAGAGGATGGGTACACGAATCTGCACGCAGGAGACCACCGACGGTATTAAATCGAATCTTAAATGTCTCACAGACGTGGGCTAACCGTAAGAAAATGTTCATCGCTGCCGGGGCAGTGAATTGCATAACTATCAGGATCCTTTTACCGCGCACGCATCGTTCGATCGAATTACCCTAATCCGAAATAGCATAGAAGAACTTCAGTTCGCGTTGCTCGTACAACACGAAGTTAATGAACCGTGCGTTACGAATAACATTTACCACCGACGATATCCTGGAATTATCTAGACACAGTTTTATATCTTTGCTTTCAATCGAAAAGTTCAATTAGATGAAACATTTCAGTTAAGATCTGATTCATGCTTACGTAAGATTTTTAAGATAGCACGCTGGAGATTGTGTGATTTTATAACTTCGTGATCTCGTAAGTATGATTTTTTGCAAATTTGTAATGACCTGTTAATAATCCCTTGATAAACAATTCTTACGAAAATGACTCTAATAAGGACGTTGTCATTCTTATCTCGTTAAGCTGTTGCAAATTGAAAATTATATTGAACTACGAAGGCACAGGTGTCCCGAGACTTGGGACCGCTATCATAATTGCACCGGTTAGAACGAATACCTATAGGTTTGAAGACACGCCAAGGAGATACATACACGAGACACTTGTTGATCACCTGTGAAGAACGAACTGTCCTCTACAGCTAAAATATATTAGCGATATGAAACAATTATTCATAGAGCGGGTAAAGATAGCCTTGTGCTACATGTTACCAGTGAATGAAAGTAAAAATCGTAGGCGCACGTGTTATTCATAAACGCGGAATATGAATGCACGTGGTTTCAATCCAACTGCAGCTGAAACAACTCGCTTACAAACGAACAGGTAAGCCGAAAAGAAACGCGACATTGTTGTTGTTGTTTGTATATTAATTATCGTCAATGAGTTTAACATCACAGAGCTAATTAGTAAAGTTCACAGAGTAGCGGTAATGCTGTCGAATCGCACATTCCTGGTAACTTGTAGTGTCAATATCTATCAACCGTTTAAATACAAGCCGGTTTCGAAAGTCCGCCACCGTAGACACCGCGCGTCGCGCGACGCCGAGCTGACGCAAGTCTGCATCGCAAATTTTCGCTGATACGCGAATATTGTCGATAGATAAAAAGATCGCCGTTTGTAGCACACGGTCGTATAACTCCGATAACACCGAAATGGCCAAGATACTGTTACCGCCAGAAATTTGTTGAGGAATGTAACAGGTTTTTAACTCGACAATTTCAACCGTGTTTTACGACGAGAAAGGAATTGCGCTAAGAGTTTATTTTTTCTATTAATACAATTTCATGGTCTGTTTGATTTCTTTTGTGGTATTTGTTGACGGTGTACTCGAAAAAGAACGTGCAATATTTTTTCATTATTGGCCAAGATGAAAAATACAAATTGAATTGTTATTCTTTTCAGAAAAAGAACAATGAAAAATTGCACGTAACAGTATATTACGCAAACATACGTTCTCGTCTCTATTAATTGAAGTAATCAAAAAGGGATATGAAATATAAAGTAATTTCAGTATATTGAATTGATTGAATGAGCTCGGAATTAACTGAATAGTTATTTTTATCACAATTACTGCCCAATTGTATCGATTACCTATGGAACAGTTACTCTGAAAATAATCTGTATAAATAGAATATTCGATAGAATACAAAAGATAAAACTGAAATAAATTTGAAACATATAAACCGCAGAAGCCAGAATATAATAAAATAGAATGAAAAGCTATTTTTTAACGTCTCGTTACAAAGTTCGAGGGAATGATAAATATTAAAGACAGAAGTTTACTAAAAAAAACCGATCTATGCAAAAATCCTTCCTTATGTATGTTAATAATTCTTCATACAAAATGCGAAACAATAATAACAAACTGAAATTATATACAAGCCTGACAAGCGTCTGCCTCGACTACGTCGAGTTCATTCATTTGTCATAATACACTTTGAGGGAAAAGACAATTTGTTCCTGCTATCTGCTGAAAGCCGGATTTACATTGAATACTGAACAGTACACTGGCCGCATAGGAATATCAGCTAAGCTACATCCGATGCAATTTTGCATGAATACACAGACAGATAAAGCACCAGCATGCACGTAGCCATGTGTCTATGATTTCAACCTGAATGGTATTCGAAGAATGAAAAACCCCACGGCCTTAGAGTAGCTCTAAAGCCGGATAGTTCGAAAAACAGTTACCTGTCGAAAATAAATAAGAAAAGTTGCGATTACCAAAGAAAATGTAAATGTGTCCCCGTTCTAAAACGAATGCATAAATTGCCTCCGAGGTAGATAGTGTAAATACGAATGTAATCTCGCTTCAAACTAAGTTCACTTTAAAACTAAAACTTATTATAACTTGGTATATCAGTACTACTGTACACTCCGGTAAATTATTGTGAGAAAAAAGAGAAGAGCATATTATTTTATAACAGATATATGAAAGAATCTTCGTACAGAAGTTTGTAACAAATTTTGTGCTCGTGTTTTAAGGAAAGTGCGTTTGAGAATAGAACGAGCTGCTGCGTGCAACCGAGTGCAGCTCAGAAATGATGAAAATAGTTTCTATCAATTGATAACCCATTCCAGAGTTAGCGTTCCCCGGGGATCCTCCTGTGATAATAAAGCAAAGAGAAAGATGCATGGCACAATTGGCACTTTGCGTTTCCACCCTGGCAATTATCATGCACGAACGCAATGCCATTTGGTGTGGTTCGTATAACTTTCGCGGATGATATCACTCGCTCTTCGCAGAACGGGCAACATCAAACACATTGAACTGGGTTAGGAACACTTCGTGATACACGGAAGTCCAAACTCGTGTTAGGCACTTGAGAATGAATGAAGCAAACGGAGTTCGAAAATTCGCGATGAATCTCTCTGCAACGTAGAACTATTTCTCATTAAAAGAATTGAACGATATTATCATTACATTTATGATTAGAAATACGAATAATAATACGAAAAATAAATAATACATAAATAATTAAAAGTATTTGAACTTACACCATTATTATAATTAGCACAAAGTTGTCCTATATTTTAATATCATTCATGCTGAGTACTTTAAACCTAAATGCCATCGACAGAAAGCAAATAGAAAATGATTAAGGGAGTTAAATACCAGAGTCTATTAAGCTTTTCAACTGCAGGCGCTATAAGAAATGTATACGTTTTCACACGATAATTAGCTACCACGGTACCTAGCGACAACTAAATTGCTAGCAACAGCATCTTTGCTAATTTATGATACACATCAACAATTTTCCTTTCATCTGATAATTGTAGAACGCTAGGAAAGGATTGTTGTCGCTTTGGAAATAAGAGAAAATTATTTCTAAATGAAACAACTCTACTCATTTCTTTTACGATTTTACGTCCTAGGAGTTAATTCAATAAACATAATGCAGAACATTTGTAATTATTCATCCGTAAAAAGAGGCATGCGACTGCGTAACTTGTAAATTGCGTTCAAGGGCGAGAAACACAAGCTCTCGCAATTGGAAGATTACGTGAACTTGTTACTAGCTCGTGTCTGACATTTTATTTGATTCCCTTCGATTGTATCCGTAAAAGGAGAGCGTCGGAACGAAAGAAATTATTGCTACGAGAGAACGACCGTAACACTGAACTACTTGGCCTCGTTGCATATTACAGCATGCATTGCAGACGCAATGACGTAATGGGTCCGCTATTGAGTGTGTTTCTTCTACCTACGTTCGCTGTGCGTAGCCATCAATTCTATCTGGACACATAAAACGCAGACAAATGCGCGGCATTCGTTTAATACTCGTCAAACGCGAGAAAGATGCGGGAGGAGAAAGAAATTTATGTGGACTGCGGACAAAATTGTTGTGCAGTCCCTGAGGATCTCCTTGACTGAGAATGCTGCTGTAATATGCTTAAGTCGGAAAAGGCCATGGCAATTTTGCAAAATACGTAAAATTCATTGCCTCCAATTTTTATGTGATGCAAATGCACGGCTTGCCCGACAGAAGTGAAATGGATAAAAGGGAAAACTGTAATTGGATTAAAATTAACGTCGGAACGGAGAGATAAATATAATTAATAAACGAGTGCTCCTCTGTTTTACAGGCATATCGGCTGCCGTGGCACATCCGTACAATGTCAGTATTAATCCAGCAGTTACGAGCAGGTCTAGGATTGGCCGACAGAACGAAGCCGTAAAGCGATACGCGTGTCCCATAGGATTCTTCCGATTAAAAAGATATTGCTACTATTTAAGCGGAGGCACGGCACCCTGGAGAGAAGCCTATTTCCATTGCAAAGATAGAAACGCCACTCTGGCGATTCTCGATCGGAATGGAAAGGATCGAATGCTGAGAAAATACCTGTCGAGTGATCAATTCAGTAAGTGATATTTGATAAGAAAATCGATTCAATGTCGGGCATCGACAGTTCGAAAAATTACTCGTATCCATCTGTGACAGCTGAACGGCACGGGTATTGTTATGATTTCAGCAAAATTAGAGAGATGGATCGGTGGGATATTCAACTGGCAGCAAATGGCTTGGGAATGGGGAGTGACTGGGCAGAAAATGGTTTTCCAAAATTTCGGTCTACCTCAATCCAACCACTCGAAGCAACAGTATGCATGGCACTGTGTCACGATCGATCCCACGTTAAAATATAAGTGGAGCCCGCGAAGCTGCGTCGAACGGAAACACTATGTGTGCGAAGTGCAGGCTGGACGCATACGTAAAGTTTATTTCAACTGCTATTTCAAACCTATCGTATTCAATTTATATTGATACCATTCAAGGAATATTCAATACTATGAATAAAAGAATGTTTCGAATCATTCGTATAAAAATATATTAATTATAGCCAGAAGACGCAAGAAGACAGCGGATCCGTTTGCACCGCAAAACCAAAGATTAAAGCACCAAAAGAAGGGCAAGAAATACTCGAAAGACACGCAGAAACCGAACAAACAGAAGAAGCAGAGAGGATGGAGAAGAAATTTCGCCGAGCAGAATATGAACGATTATTGGGTGCACGGTGTGAAGTTGGGTTCAAGGCCACCAACCAAGTAAGATCTTTAATCTCCAACACTCATATATTATAAGAATAGCATAGCTGTTTCGGATATAAACTTTATTACTCACAATTTGCATTTAGAAATTGTGAATTAGCAATGAAAAGAATTTTTATGTATTTTAAATCACAGACCTGCTTCTATTGATTGAATTAAATTTATGACTACAGCGCGAAGGCCATGTATCCACGCCCTCGAATGAGACATCATCAGAACAGAACTCAACCGAATTATCCTCGAGTCCAACAAGTCGCGCCTCGGGGACACGAATACGGTGCATTTCTACGCGACGGACCAAGCGGCGGCCCACAAAGTCTAACAGATACGAGCAAAGTCTTTCCTCAAAGCCCTGGCAAGATTAACGACTTGGCCAGTGAGGAAGTTCTGATAAAGCCATAAACACAATTACACGCACTATTTATTTTAACTTCTCATTTGGTAGCTTTAAATATCATCGATCAATCTATCAAGCATTCGCAATCTTTTCCCAATCAAGTAAAGAGTTAATTCTCATTTCGATTTCGTTGCACAGTAAAATCATCTAGACGCTATACGTACGCTATGATGCTGCTGAAATCCAGCAGAGACTGAAGTAATTTATTCATATCGATCGGCGAAGCAGTTTCTCATGTTCCTCTCTTTAATAGATCTTAGATTCTCGAATATGTATATGTCTAGATAGTAACGTTACCTCGAGTCGGTAGATTTAATAACTTCGATGTTCGCGTATCGAGTACGATGTGTTCAAATTTCATTCTTTTATTTAATCTACGCGCATTAAATGCGTATAAACTATTTGCGAGTTGCAATGTTTCGCTTGTCGTTAGATGTTAAAGCGCTCGAAGGCACGCATAGAAGATATTTAATTGCAAACTAATTATTATCACTTTGCTTTATTTAAATTTAAATGTATCTCAGAATTCTTTCTATATAATTGCCCTCGCAAAAAGCACTTGCTGAAAAATCTGTTTTCACGTTAAACAAATGTTTAAAATAATAATAAAAACACGGTAGCAAGTAGTGTATCATATCAGAACTGCTTAAATATCAATAGCTTTATGCTGACTACTTTCTAGATGTACCCCATTACGAATGAACAATGCACTGAATGCATATCAATGTCACTCAAAAAACGAAAATATATATATATATATATCTGATGTTTATCCATATATTATTTAGTCTATCAGTTTGAAATATGTCAAGACTCTTATTTTTTATTCCTTAGTTTAAACGATACTGTATAAATAATTACGATAGAATAAAACTTTTTTACTGATAAAATACTTTTTAGAATTTTATTTTGTGAGACTATAAGTTTTAATTATAAGTTGAACGCTTCTAAAATATTATGCGATGTGCTTAAATGTTACTCAAGTGTGTATATCGCGTACACTAATTTACATACTATTTGTATTCAAATTGTATTGTATTCGAACCTCAACGTTCTATTTATGAGTTTAATGTTTTGTACTATTAATAAATTATTATGCACCGTTTCCTTCCTTGTAAATACATTAATTACACAAAGTATTATGTATCGTCTGTATGTAACATGGTGTACACAACGTCAATAAAAATTCTATGCGAAATTATTATGACGAAATATTGCTTAATTTCAATTTTTAATCAATGTATTGTGTATCTTAATTTATTTCTTATTAACGTTTATCTATGACACTCGAAATAACTCGTTGTAAGTTAAAACGTTGTATGATATATTAGAACATGCAATTGAAATAAATAATTACTCACCTTTATGTAGATACAGAGTGCGTCGCCTTTGGGTTGCCCATTGGAATCCTTGTACAGCTTGATTTTGTCCTTGTTCTTTTCATCCCGTGCAATTAGACCACACTTGTTAAAAAGTTCCGTGAGCTCCTCCATGGTGATATCCAATGGTAGTCCAGATACATAAATAGCAGTATTATGAGCTTCGTCCACTTCGAACCACGTCGGTGGCTCTTGTGCTTTTCGTTTAATCTCAGCCTTTCTTTTCTCTTTGTCAACTTTTGCTTGGGGTTGAGGTGGTTCTACAGGTTTTGTCTCCATCTTATCTGAACCTGTGAATCCATAACTCATTTGATATCTGGCCATAAAGTCATCGTCCACCTGAAATCATTCAGACAAATTTAATATCAATGATAAATTTGAATCATGCAAGAATTGTGTTAAAAACTGAGAAGTAGTATAATAGTTGAAAAGTAAGTTACCTTTGGGAACCAGGCATTTTTTTCCTTGTCCCAAAAATAGACACTGCCATCATTAGGGTCTGTGTATGTGTGAGTATCATTTTCGAAACCAAATACTCCTTCCTGTTTCGTAGCTTCATTGCCACATGATTCTTTACCATCCTCTTTCACCACCCATTCATTCTTCTCTCGATCAAATTTGTACGTTACATTACTTGTGGAATCCTTGTAAATATATGATTCCCCATCGAATTCATAATGCTTCATAGGATCTTCAGCCTTTTGTGTCTCCTCACAATCGGCCATTTTAACAATTAATCCACTACTTAATAACACCTGTAAAAGAAAGGGTTACAATTAGAAGATATAAATAGTTGAATCTGTGCCAATTCAAAGGCTTTTGGCATCTGTCAGTTAATTGTTATAAACAACACAGTAACCACTTGTCAATGAATAGCATTTGTATATTTGAAGAAAATATATTTCAATCAATAAAAATAGTAATAAACATAATCAATAATTTTCATCTAAGCTTTCATTTCTATCTTCAAATTATTATTTCAATATTAAATTTAAAATAAAATTGGATAATTTCAACTACAAATCACGTGAAATCAGTCATATCAACAAAAGAAATGTCACAAAACGCGAATGACGTAATGCAATTTTATCGAATTCAAATACAGGTTAAACCCATTCCACTGAAAATTATATATTTAATCTAATACCACAGAATTTCAGTGCAAATCATTTAAACCCAATTTAATTGCCTAATAACATGACAATTTTCTTTCATATGATATAAAACATTACCCAAAAATATAAAAACGTTCTCGTATAGGTTAGGCAACTGCCGTGCATGAGAATAAATGTAAATATGAAACTTACGGCTTGTACAATTGTTAATTCTTCACGATAGAATCGATATAAGCAACGTTTGATCTTGTCAAAAAATAGAGTTCCTCAGAAAAGAATCGAACAGTATTCTTTTGAATTTGACAGCAACGACAGAACTCAACATGCGCCAACACACGTTTACGACACTAATGCGCTCTATACGAAGTTCTAGAACCACCTGTCATATTCATAAGTAACATCGTGCTGAAGAGAGATCATTAAAGATCACTGTAATATAGTTGGCGCGGAATATTAACGTTTCTTAACAATTTTTATTTTAAAAAACTGCTCCCAATTTGCTCTTTCGGAATTTAAATTTGCTCCCATCGTAAATATTATATTATTATAAATGAAATATTA